>NW_024470633.1:76760-200854 GCF_017639515.1 Carcharodon carcharias | reverse complement strand
ACTAAGATAGTTCGCACATGTGAGGCGTTGAATGAGCTGCTGATGTGCTATGTTATCTGATGATACTAACGTTAGATCAATTTCTCTGCCGCATGGCTAAGGTTTACAGCTGAATTATACTTCCACAAAGCAAGGATCAGAAGTGCAATAAGACTGCACGGTTTGTCGTCCTCGGTCGTTTGCAAGGAGCTGCGCTTGTTTTTGATGTGTTGTGGTTATCACATTTGCTTTAGACACCGAAGATACCCTGATTCGAACTTCACCACAGAACAGCAGAACTGGCAACATCTGTGGAAATTTTTCTTGCTGTCATTGACAACCTGGGTCTGTGTGACGATGAATGTAGATGAGATGGGGGGAGGTGTGAGGGGGGGAAGGGAAAACATTGAAAGCTTCACCTTTGAGTACTTTTGTACCACCAAGCTTTCAGTTAACAGCCGAATGCACTGACCAATGGTACAACACAGACTGATGCAACTTCTGTCTTCCTTGTACAAAAAGTCTCTTTGAACACCAGAACATAACTTTCTCAGCTTTTGAAAAATGTGCTGCCTTGTTGGTTTTTTTAAAAAATACATATTTTTAAAGCCAAATGACGTCTTGCTAACCCATCTAACTTTGCAGCTTCTACATTGTCCAGCCCATCGCCCACTTTTCCACGGAACTTGGTTTCATCAACTAAACTGTAGCCACAGGCTCCAGTGAGAGTTGAACGCGTGACGCCTGGTTTACGAGACGAGTGCTATACCCACTGAGCTTTGGGGCCAACTGCTAAATAAGGTCCACAGAAAGTTGACCATTATCAGTGGACGAGGACCAGGGTAAAGTTCCAAACGAATGACATTTGACCGGCCTGGAAACATCTGAGAGGGAGAACAGGAAGTTAAAAGATGCGACATGAAAAGTGGCAGAGTTTGATGTGCGTCACTTACTTTCAGTGATGAATTTCTGCCGCGTGTCGCCTTCTCAGTTTCACAGGAGCCGCAGGGATGAAGTTGGCTGCACCTGGTTAAAATGAGGAATATTGGGAACTGTAGTCAGCAGGATTCAAACCTACAGGGGGAAACCCCAATGGATTTCAAATCCATCACCTTAAACATTGAGTTATGAGCAACTGCTGCTCCGAGCTCAAAGGTGTTCTTATCAAATCAGAGATGGCGACAAAATAAGTCACTCGGCCCATCGTGTCTGTGCTGGCTCTCTGGAAGAGCAACTCAATAAATTCCACACATCCGCCTTTCCCCCACAATAATTTATATTGGGATCTTTACAGCGCAGGGATTATAGAGGCGAGTGGGGTCATATTCACTTCACATATGATGGAGCTGCGGTTTGAAACCTGGTAAGAGCATTATCCAAGCTTTTTAATTGAGTGTGAGAGAAAGCCCGATAATTTACGTTTGTTGTAAATATGAACACGACGGTTGGAATCCTGCTGACTAAAGTTTTCACCATTTGTGATTTTAACCAAATTAATTATCAGTTAATTAGAAGGAAACCCATTCAAATGCGTCCGTATTTTCTGATTCCCATTCATTTGTCAACATTCAGTTAATTTGCTTTCGGAAATGGAACAAACACTGAACCAAACTGGTGACACTCTTGCTTTCTGAGCCTGTGTCTCTCCTTAGGCCTCTGTCACTCTCAGTGTATATCTCTCTGTTCCTCCGTGATTGTCAATGTGGTCCAGTTCCCTGAGGGGGTGAAAACGTTTTTAACGTCGCAAACTTGATTTCAGGTTAAAATGTCGATGAGAAAAGTATCAGCGTGAAAAATAAAACAGGAGATTGGCCCTTTCTATATTTATCCTACAACAACAACAGCTTATATATATGAAGCGCCTTTAACTTGTTGAAACGTCACAAGGCGTTCCCCAGGATCATTATATAACAAAGTGTGACACCGAGCCTCATATTCGGCCAGATGACTAAAAGCTCGGTCAAAGAGGGAGGCTTTAAGAATTGTCTTAAAGGAGGAAAGTATCGATTTCATGTTCCAGTTCTTCTCATTGCAGAAGAAGTCACTTGTGTTCAACCTCAACAGACTATTTGGTCGGAGAAAGTTGTCTCTGGCGAAGGAGATTGGGAATAAAAGAAAAAAGTCAAACGTTGCCTCCATAATCCAAATGTCAAGCCTTATTGTTAGTTTCCGTGATAGCCAGTGACTGGGAATCGGCGCTTCCATTGGACCAATAGCGAACAGGATGGAGGATTTTGGAAATTGAAAGTTACGCATGTGCAGCTTGTGGGACTATTTCATCTCACTTTCGGTTTCATGTTCCAGTTCACGGCAACTGTTGTTTTCATTGGCTGAAGAAGTCGTTTATCTTGAACGTAAACAAGCAGTTTTGTGCTGAAAGAGATCTGAACTGAAAAACAATAGGCAAAAGCAGCATAGATAAGCCGAATCGAAAAGCGTTATTGTAACTTCCCTGGTGGTCTAGTGGTTAGGATTCGGCGCTCTCACCGCCGCGGCGCGGGTTCGATTCCCGGTCAGGGAATGTTGGTTCATCTTATTTGTTAAAACGAGTGTTGATCACTCATTGCTTAAAACTCCACCATAATCAAAGGAGTGAGAGTTTAAGTTTCGCCTCAGGTCTGGCAAACATCACACTCGTGAGTGGCAGTGAAGGAAGAGGAGAGAAGGGCTGGTTGCAAAGCACTGACTATAGAAATGTTGGTGTGAGGCAAAATATGGGTGGGAGAAGAACAAGTTTTGCTGCCTACATTTTGCATTGGCACAAATATCACTCTTGATGGATCAACCAATCACTACTGCTCTTTGAAAGCAGCACGCCCGGCCGAATGGCCTATTTTTGTAACTTTCTATAATGTTATGTTTCCCAACAGCACGGGTCATTCTGCCATTTTATAACCGACTCGAGCGAGTTGAACTTTCTTACCTTGTATTTAGCTCTTTTGAAACGTAAACACGGAGCAAATTCAGCGAGTTTTCTTGTCATTTCCAGCGCGAGATTAGTTACGAGACTAATTGAGCGACACATTAATGGTGTCAATCCTTCACTGGAGCTCACCGCGGCCAAAGAGCACTGTTATCATCAGCCTGTTATGTACCTTCTTGCAGTACATCTGCTGAACAAATATAAGCTTCTCACAGCTCTGCTTTCTTCACATTGGAACCCAGTGTGAAAATCAATTTCAAAGCTGAACAACTGGGTGGAGAGAGTGACTGTGGATAATCGGAACTGTGCACATTCCTGTAATCAGTATCTGGGAGAAGCAGGAAGATGAGATCCCGGTGTCTTTTTACCCACGAGTTTTACCCATTCCCACCAACTGGCTGTGTCTGCATCGAGCAGCTAATTGACCTGGAGGCTGGACGGGCAAAGGGAGCTGGAGGCGAGGCAGGGACAGAAGCAGGAAGAAATGCGACAATAAAGTGCTTTGAATTTGACGTGTTTCAGTGGTGAATGTCTGTCTTGTAAGTTTCACAGGAATCGCAGTGATTAGTTGGTGTTTTTTTTTAAGCAGCAAGATTTAAAAGTAAAAAGATAAAAGCAAATTACTGCAAATGATGGAAATCTGAAACAAACACAGAAAATGTTGGAAAAACTCAGCAGTTGGACGGAGACACAGAGTCAATAATTACAGACCGTACGACTCTTAATCAGATTTTTAAAGTATTACAGCTGCCAAAGTGGGGCTTGAACCCACGACACTGAAATTAAGGATCGCATGCTCTACCGATTGAGTTAGCTGTGTATATGAAAAATGGCTTCGTATCCCAACATACATGGATGGTTTTGTTGCTTTCCACCTGATACCTCAGCTTGGTCGGAATTTTAAAGTGTGGAACGTAATCGGCCTACAAAAGCCCCAAAGTTGCAATTCATTCCTCTCAATCATCAATCACATCATTCACATCTTCCACTTCTTAGCTGCACCTCCTTCCAAATACTGTGATCGATTTTCCTCTCGATCTTCTCCTGGATTTAATGCTTAGCTGCTTTGTGTCCTCATTTTGATATCAGATTCGCATCAACATCCAACACAAATTGAATTGCAAACCTGACGGACAAACAATGGAAAACAAGTCACTCGGTAACTCAAATCCCATGATGCTCATTTTCAGATTCACAACAGACAGCTTTGCAATAAAATGAAGGGATTTTGCAGTGAAAAGATTACAAAGTTGGTGTGACTTTTATTTGTGACTCGCTCACTCGGGTATTCTGTAAATGCTGTTCGGAGGTTTAGTGACCAGGATATAATCCACCTGCCTTTTCCTGAGCCTGTGCTCGGTGTATTGGGAGGTTTGGTCCGGGTTGGAGAATCTTGCGTTCCAGGGATGGGCAGTAACCCGCTGATTGAAGCTGCAGTCACCGCTTTCTGCGGGCAGCGGGTGATTGGAGAGTGCGGGGCCGGAATTTGCTGCCTTGCTGCTTTTCGCTGTCTCACTCACTGTGGAAATGGGGAAGAGGGAAGAATTGATGGATTTGTTTGAATCCAATAACTTCATAGATTTCCAGTGTGTTGGATATCGGTAAATGGTATGCCTAATTGTTTTCCCATTACATTTGAAATTAATATTCGGGAAAAAGCCACTTAACTGGGAACTCACTGGATAACAGTGGATCCGGCAACATTTCTGGAGTCTTGACATTCCGTTCAAGGACCCAATGACAACCAGGAACTGTGTGACAATGAAAGCTGATGGGGAGAAAACAGTAATGACTTCGCCCCTGGGTGGCCTTGAACACGCTAACCGATTGCACCACGGAGACCGATTCAAACGCAAATAGCGTGTCACCGAGTTAAATCTTCAGATGGTTGAGAACAGAATGACAATTGCTCTCTATCAGTTTTACTCTTCCAAAATAAAGGTTGAGACATTCATTGTGGACACATGGAAACAGTCTGACCCCACCCACTGCAGACACATACCTGTCACCAGGAACTGGCTCTCCTACAACCAGAGACATCTCCCTTCGAGCCTTTCGGTGCCTTGACTGTTACCAAGTATTCTGACTGTCCCGAAGCCGATATTAGGCTTGAATTCCTGCTGTGCAGTAACGAGAATCCTTTCAAAGTCTCAGATCAGTAAATTTCACTGATAACATCAGAGTCAATGTTCCAGCGTCTTAAAGAAGGTTATGGTGCCTTGACTGTCTCTGGTCAGTCGGCCAGTTAACCCTTCATTCTCCTCTGATTCCGGTTCCCAAAGTCTTTCTGAAGATTCACAAAGCTGGGGACTGGGTTTTCTGTTTTGGCTGTTTATCCATTTTCCCACCTGTCAACTGACAATATTTTCCAAAGTCTCATCTCAATCCTCCGCTTTTCATCATGTCCAAGGATGATGAAATTCAGTTTGGTGGAGAGATTACAGAGACCGGGATTTTTCTCATTAAAACAAAGACGGTTAAATGGAGATTTCATGGAGCTGGTCAAAATGATGGGGGTGGGGGCAGTGGGGATGGGCGCTCTCCACTGACGGGGGTCAGTAACCAGAGGACAGGGATTTAAGATAATTAAAGATGGCCAGACCTGCATTTTTCTAGCGATTTTCCCGATCGGTGGATGCCTCAAACCACTTTCCAGCTAATTAAGTACTTTTTGAAATAAGAACAGGAAATGTTGGAAAAACTCAGCAGGTTTCTCTCTCCACAGATGCTGTCAGATCTGCTGAGCTTTTCCTGCATTTTCTGTTTTCCTTTCCAGATTTCCGCAGTTTTGCGTTTATCGAAGTGGAGCCATTGTTGTAATGCAGAGAACACGGCAGCCAATCACAGCTCAGGAAACAGCCAAAACCAGACATGTCACAATGATCAGACCATGTGTTTGTTGTTGAAGGATAAACACTGACCAGGTCATGTCAACCCACAGGTTTTGGAAATGGCTTTGCCCAGTTTTGAACCAGAAACCTTTTCACGTGTTAGGTAAGCATGAAAATCGCTGCATCACAGAAACAGGAAACAACACAAAGGCCCAATGAGCTTCACTAAAATGTTAAACGGTGACGTCATGCAGCAGCACTTTGGGTCTTTGTTTTGAAGAAATGGAATTCGGCTGTTCTCATTAGGAATGCTGGAGACAGACTGATCAACAATGTCATCATCAAATGGCACAGCGCAGTAAGAGGCCTTTCGGGAGATCATATCTGTGTCCGTTTTGTACAAAGAGATTTCCAGTTAATCTCAATTTCGTTGCCTCTTTCCATAACCCTTTTTTCATTCCCTTGCAAGTCATTGTCCAATTCCCTTTTGAAAACTCTGAGTTAAGAAAAACAATATTGAAAGAGGTGCAGGAGCTTCTGCAGTGTCCACGCACAGTGTGTGAAAATTGACAACGTCTCCCTGACCCAATTTTCCCAGCGTTCTCTAATTTCCATTCGTCTGCAAGGATTCACAAAAGTTACAGCTAGAAATGGAAGAAAAGCAGTGCAACGTTGGTGTTATTCTTGCTTTCTGGGTGTTTGTCTCTCCCTAGAGACTTGCTTTCTGTCACTCTCGTTCTATGTGTGTTCTTGTGTGTGTGTGTCAATGTGGTTCAGTTCCCCATTTTTACCATCCAAACATTATTCACGTTAATTGTGTAGCTTCATATTAAGATGGTACAGAGAACAAAAAGGCCGGATTTAAAGTATACAAGAGAGGTTTTCTTTCTTCTTTTTGACTGGAGAATTTTCAACTTCTAAGGGTCGGGATGGTACAAAGTGGAGCATGATGGAAATTGTCACTGAGCAACATTTAAACAGGCAGACACCGAGACCTTGTGGTCGAGTGGCTAAGGCAATGGACACATCGAGAAAATGAGTTTCTAACAACAAATAGTCCAAACTCAAATCACTTGGACAATAGGAACTGTTTACATTGCTGTCAGGTGCCGCAAGGAACAGGTAAATAAAAGTTCCATCACAAATGTTACAGGAACGGATAGGTTATAATCACCCAGAAAGGCTGAACAGCCTGAAACTCTTTTCTCTGGAAAAGAGAAGGCTGAGAGATGACCTGATAGAAATGAAATGCTTTGTCCCTGTTTCTTCCGCGATTCGAGGTGAAATTTATTTCTTCAGTTGCAGGTTTACGTCTTCTGAATCTGCATCAAACAAACAATGAAATGTTTAGGGACATAGAAAGAAAGATTCTACATTGAGATAGAATTCTTAAAATCGGATATTGTCATCTACTAAATGAATAACTTTTATCAAACTCTCTCTGTCATTAGATTACAACATTGACTGTACTTCAGCAAGATTTCATTGGCTGTAAAACGCCTCCTGTTTTCATGAGTTGAGGAAAGGCTCTGTTTAAATGTGAAACTTTCTTTCTCTTCTTTCTTTCTGACTGTCAATATGAGTTAACAATCATATGGAATGGTGAAGTGTATCTGTTCCTTTCAGTGTCTACTCCACTCTCTGTCTCTATCTGTCTCCCATTGTCTCTGTATACCTGTCTCACTCTCACTCTCTCAGTATCTCTGTCTGTGTCTCTATCTCTGTTCACTCTTGTGCGCTTTGTTTCCTCTATTCGCTCGCTATCAGTGCACAAACAAGATTCATTGGATTGATTCCTGAGATGAGACGGTTGTCCTAGGAGGAGAGATTAAGTGAGATGAGTCTGTTCTCTCTGGAGTTTCGAATAATGAGAGGTGATCTCATTGAACAGTCCGACATTATAAGAAAGCTTGACAGTAAACATGCTGAGAGGCTGTTTCTCCCCGGCTGGAGCGTCTAGAACTGGGCTCACATTCTCCAGATATGTGTCAGCCGTTTAGGACTGAGGTGAGGAGACATTTCTTTACTAAAAAGCTTGTGAACTTTTGGAATTCTGTAGCCGAGAGATCTGTGGATCATCAGCCGTTGAGTATATTGAAGGCTGAGATGTTTAGATTTTTGGTCTTTAATGGGATGAAAGGGCATCAGGATTGGGTGGCAATTGGTGTTGAGATTGTGGATCCACCTGATCTTATGAACTGGAGGAGGAGGCTTGAGGGGGCTTATGGCCAATTCCTGTTCCTTTTTTGATCCTGTCAATGTTCTATCTCAGTGGAAATACCATCAAGGCGATGCGAAACAGCAGGTTGAGCGTGATAGTCTGGCCGAACGGCCTCAGGTGCTGGATTCAGATTTCAGTCTCTGTGGAACCGCTGCCAAAGCTATAGGTGGTTCACCTGTGAGTCACTTTGAATGCTCTCTTCTGACGAAAAAGTGCCAGCACAAAGTGAATGTGGGAGTCTATTGGGTTTCATTTTAACTGGAAGAACGAGGAGAAGCAAAACAAATATTAATTTATTTTGTGAGAATGCACAGTCGTGGAAGTAGTTGAGTTGCTCTTCCAGACAGCCAGCATGGAGAAGATGGGCCGAATGCCCTCCTTCTTTGCTGCAGCCATCTATGCTCACATACCATCAACATTAAACTATCCGTAGGGTCAGTCGTTGTAGCTGAGTGGGTAAGGCGATGGAGTTCAAATCTATTGGGGTTTCCACATCTCATTATCCCTGGTTTTAACTCTGTGTCTACAGAATTAATTATCTGTTATGTTGAATGAAATCCATCCAGAAACTCGGGAACTATTTCCGTTAGTTGATGAAAGCATTCACGAAATTTCCAGTCATAAGTGGAACAAAAACGGAGCCAGGCTGATGCCATTCTTGCTTTCTGGGTGTTTGCCTCTCCTTAGAGACAAGCTCTAACTCTCGGTGTATATGTCTGTGTGTTTTCCTCTGTGTGTGTCAATGTGGGTCATTTCCCCGAGAGATTGAAAACAGTTTTACCATCAAAAACTTTATTCACGTTAGTTGTACAGCTTCATATCAAAGTGTTGTAGAGACAAATATCAGGATGGAAGATGCAAGAGGGGTTTGCAATGTTTGGCATGAGGTGCAGCCATGAAGCAGAGGATTCAGCGAGAAGCTTTCTTCTCATTTAACACGAGATTTGGAACTAGGTCTGGGAGATATTTGTATCAGTGCAAACATTAAAATCTCCTCGATGAACCTACAAGATTCTGGGGAGGCTTGACAGGTTAATGTAAAGAAGACTTTCCAGAAGTGGGGAATCTTGATTCAGTAGGCTCATTTTTGTGATGAAGAGGCTGACTTATCAAAAACAGCGAAACAGGTTAAGCCTTTATTCATTAGAGTTTACACGAGTGATGGGTGATCTGATTGAAACGGACTAAATTCTGAGGAGGCTTGACAGAATAGATGTAGAGAAGATGTTTCCATTAGTGGGGAATCCCGAACTAGGGGACATAGTTACAGAACAAGGGGACACTCATTTAAAACTGAGATGCGAAGGAATTCCCTCTCTCAGAGAGCAGTAAATGTCTGGAATTCTCTACTCTAGAGAGTTGTGGCGGCTAGATCACTAAAAGTATTTAAAGAGGAGGTAGTTGGATTTTTAAAATATCGGGAAGTTGAGGCCTATGAGGAACTGGCACGAAAGAGGAGTTGAGGCCTGGGGTAGATCATCCATGATCTTATTGAATAGCGGGGAAGGCTAGAGGGGCCAAATGGTCGACTCCTGCTCTTTTCCCTTATGTTCCTGTGTTCGTTTGAAACGTGTCTCTGGTGAAAGGGGCCAGAAATAAAAGGCACAGATAACATAGGTAATCCAGGTTGTAAACATTGTATGCACTTTCCTTGATGGTCTATTAGTCAGGATTCAGCGCTTTTACAGCTGTTGTCAGGGTTCGATTCCACTGGCCAGGGGTAACAATTTGTTGACCTCGTGCAAACTGTTACAATGAGCTCGAATAATTTCCTGATTAAATGCGAGAAATGCAAGTCATCTGACTCTTAGTGGCGTGAGAGCTCGAGTTTTGCATCAGAGTTGGAAATGTCATTCAGTCGCAACCGTTCGAGAACAAACACAGAGATGAAGATAAGGAATGCGAGAAGGGCTGTGATCGGCTATAAAGCACTGACGGTGGTGTACGACAAAATATGGCGGTAATAGGGGAGATGTTATTGTTGACACCAATACAAATATCTCCCAGAACTGTTTCCAAATCTCATGTTAAATGAGAATTAAACTTGTTGCTGAATCTTTCACATTTTAGCTGCACCTCCTTCCAAACATTGCAAACTCCTAAGATAAAAGCAAAATACTGCGGATGCTGGAAATCTGATACAAAAACAAAAATAGCTGGAAAAGCTCAGCAGATCTGACAGCATCTGTGGAGAGGAATACAGTTGAAGTTTCGAGTCCGTTTGACTGACTCTTCAACAGAACTCATGAAGAATCATAAGGACTCGTAACGTTAACTCTGTCTTCCTTTCCACAGATGCTGTCAGACCTGCTGAGTTTTCCCAGCTATTTTTTTTTATTGCAAACTCCTCCTGCGTCTTCCATCCTGATATTTTTCTCTGTAACATTTTGATATGAAACTGCAGAACTAATGTGAATAAAGTTCGTGCTGGTAAAAATGTGTTCACCCCCCTCAGGGAACTGAAGCTCATTAACACACATAGAGGGATACACACAGATTCATACACCGAGAGTGACAGAGGGCAAGGGGTGGTATAGAAGGAGAGACAAACACCCAGAAAACAAGCATGACACCACCTGGCTCCATTTTTGTTCCGCTAGAACTACAAGTTTCGTGAGTGGTTTCATGAATGAATGGAAATAGGAAAACGCCCTTGGGATGCTTTAATACTTGGATGGATTTGATTGAATCTAACCAAGAATTAACTCTGCAGACACAGAGTTAAAACCAGGAATAATGAGCAGCGGGAAAACCCCAATGGATTTGAACTCCATCACCTTAACCACTCGGCCACGACAACTGGCCTTATGGACAGCTTAATGTTGCTGGTATAAAAGATGGCTGCAGCACAGAAAGGCGGGCTTTCGGCCCATCTTCTCCGTGCTGGTTGTCTGGAAGAGCAAGTCAGCTACCTCCACTGCCGTGCATTCTCACAAAAGCAATTAATATTTGTATTGCCTCTCCTCCTTCTCCCGGTTAAAATGAAACCCAATACACGCTCGCATTCACTTTGAGCTGGCACTTTTTCGTCAGAAGAGAGCATTTAAAGTGACCCACAGGTGAACCACCTATAACCGCTTGGCAGCGGTTCCACAGAGACTGGAACCTGAATCCAGTGCCTGAGGCCGTTCGGCCAGGCTACCTCTCTCAACCTGCTGTTTCCCGTCACTTTGATGGTTTTCCCACTGAAATGGAACATTGAAAGCATCAAAAAAGGAACAGGGATCGGCTATAAGGCTCCTCGAGCCTCTGCTACCATTTCATTAGATCATGTCAGATCACGAAACCCAACACCAATTTCCCATCCGATCCCAATAGTCCTTCATTCCCTTAAAGTCCAAAACCATATTCACCTCAGCCTTCAATATACTCGTCGACTGAGGATCCAGAGACATGTGGGCTACACAATTCGAAAGATTCACAAGCCTTTAAGTAAAGAAATGTCTCCTCACCTCAGTCTTAAATGGCTGACACATTATCCAGAGAATGTGAGCCCAGTTCTAGACACTCCAACCGGGGGGAAACAGCCTCTCAGCACGTTCACTGTCAAGCTGGCTCAGAATATCAGACTGTTCAATGAGATCACCTCTCATTATTCTAAACTCCAGAGAGAACCGACTCATCCCACTTAATCTCTCCTCCTCATCTCAGGAATCAATCCAGTGAATCTTAGTTGTACACAGGCAGCGAGTGAATAGAGGGAACAAAAAGCACAAGAGTGAACAGAGATAGAGACACAGACATAGAAACAGAGAGAGTGAAAGTGACCGAGACAGGTATACAGAGGCAAAGAGACGCAGACAGAGAGAGGGGGGTGGGTAGACACAGAAAGGAACAGATACACTTCACCATTCCATATGATTGTTATCTTTAGGTTGACAGACAGAAAGAGAGAAATAAAGATTTACATTAAAACAGAGCCTTTCACCAATTCAGGAAAACAGGAGGTTCTTGAGAGACAAGGAAATCTTTTTGAAACGTAGTCACTGCTGTAATCTAATGACAGAGAGAGTTTGATAAAAATGCTGATTCAATAGATGACGAAATACGATCTTAAGAATTCCATCTCAATGTAGAATCTTTCTTTCTATCTGTCCAAACATTTCCTTGTTTGTTTGATGCAGATTCACAGGATGTAAACCTGCAGCTGTGTGAATAAATTTCACCTCGAATCCCTGACGAAACAGGGGCAAAACATCCCATTTCTGTCAGATCAGCTCTCAGCCTTCTCTTTCCCAGAGAAAAGAGTTTCAGGCTGTTCAGCCTTTCCTGGTGATTATAAGCTATCCGTTCCTGCAACATTTGTTATTGAGATTTCACTTTCCTGTTCCTTGCGACACCTGGCAGCAGTAGAAACAGTTCCTAATGTCCGAGTGATTTCAATTTGGACTATTTGTATTTAAAAATTAATTCTCTCGATGTGTCCATTGCCTTACCCACTTGACCACAAGGACTCGGTGTCTGTCTTTTTAAATGTTGCTCAGTGACAATTTCCATCATCCTCTACTTTGTAGCTGTAACGTTTGTAAATGCTTGTAGACGAATGGAAAATAGAGAACGCTGGAAGTTATAGATGTTTTTTATTCAACTTAATCGTCAATTAATTGTACAGGCACACAGTAAAATTTAGGGATGGTAAGAAGCGTAGCTGTCAGGATTCCAGCCGACCTGTGGATATCCCAATTCATTCAAACCCATCACCTTAACAACTCAGTTCAAATCCCAGATTTGCATGAAAGTTGTTTGTATAAAACCATAGACGGCTGCATCAGACGGCCATTCACATGCCGAGTCCCTGGAAGAGCAGCTCAGCGACTGTAATTCCACAACCCGCCTTTTTCCTACAGCAACTCAAATTTATGTTGTCTTTCCTCGTTCCTCATATCAAAGTCAAAAACAGAACACTCCGCTGGATTTAATGTGAGTTGGTATCTGTTGGTTCAGATCTGTTGGACTGCTGCAGATCCTAAAAGGCGGAAAACTTAAATATTTGGCAGCGGTGGGATTCGAACCCACGCCTCCGTAGAGACTGGAGCCTTAATCCAGCGCCTTAGACCGCTCGGCCACGCTACCACATAAAACTTTCAGCTTCATAATTTCCTTCAATCGTATTGCCAACGAAATTGAATAGCAGCAAAGAAGCAGGAGTAAGTCATTTCGAAACACGAAACAACTCTACCAGATATCAGATCATCCTGCATTTTGTAACATACATAAATCATCTCCGCTGCTAAATTATTTTTTCAATATCTGATTGTTTAGATGTTTCCAATTATGATTCTTTTTTTCCTGTGTGACTCTGCGTGTACGCTCAATGAAGTGTTCGTAATAGGTAATGAATTTGTATCTGAGAAAAATAAGATGATTGGTCAGGATAAACATTTTTTGATAATTCGATTTGACACCAACTATTTCAAAAATTTTGAAAACTGTAAAAAGTTTCAGAAACCAACTCTTCATGTCATTGGGTCAGGGAAGCTTTCTTAATTTTCACACATTATGCATGTAGACTGCAGAAGTTCCTGCGCCTCTTTCAGTATTGTTTTTCTTAACTCAGAGTTTTCAGAAGGGAATTGGACAATGACATGAAAGGGAGAAAAATAATCAGGGTTATGGAAAGAGACAAAGAAGTTGAAATTAACTAGAAATCTCTTTGTACAAAACTGACATAAATATGATTGTCCGAAAGGCCTCTTGTAGAGCTGTATCATGACATGATGACATTTTTGATCAGTCTGTCTCCAGCATTCCTAATGAGAACAGCCGAATTCCATTTCTTCAAAACAAAGGCCCAAAGTGCTGCTGCATGACCTCACAGTTGTACATTTTAGTGAAGCCCATTGAGCCTTTGCACTGTTTCCTGTTCCTGTGGTGCAGCGATTATCATTCTTGTCTAACATGTGAAACGTTCTCTGGTTCATAACTGGGCAGAGCCATTAACAAAATCTGTGGGTTCACGTTGCAGCCACGTGGCCTGGTCAGTGTTTATCCCTCAACCAACAGCACATGGTCTGCTCATTGTGACGTCACTGGTTTTGGCTGTTTCCTGAGCGGTGATTGGCTGCCGTGTTCCCTGCATTACAACAATGGCTCCACTTCAATAAACGCAAAAAACTGCAGAAATCCGGAAAGGGAAACAAAAAATGCAGGAAAAACTCAGCAGGTCTGACAGCATCTGTGGAGAGAGAAACCTGCTGAGTTTTTCCAACATGTTCTGTTTTTATTTCAAAAATGTACTTAATTGGCTGGAAAGTAGTTTGAGACATCCACTGGTCGGGAATAGCGCTATTAAAATGTAAGTCTGTCCTTCTTTAATTATCTTAACTCCCAGTCCTCTGGTTACTGACCCCCGTCAGTGGAAACAGCCCCTCCCTATCTGCTCTATCAAACTGCCTCGTCCCTGTGTCCCCACCCCCGTCATTTTGAACAGCTCCGTGAAATCTCCGTTGAACCTTCTTTTCTTATTTTTAGAGGACAATCCCGGTCTCCATCAATTCTCCACAAAACTGAATTTCCTCATCTCTGGACATGATGCAAGGCGGAGGATTGAGACGAGATTTTGGAAAATATTGTCAGTTGGCAGGTGGGAAAATGGAGAAGGAACCAAAACAGAAAACCCAGTCTCCAGCTTTGTGAATCTTCAGAAAGACTTTGGGAACCGGAATCAGAGGAGAATGAAGGGTGAACTGTCCGACTGACCAGAGACAGTCAAGGCACCTTTCCCTTCTTTAAGACGCTGGAACATTGACTCTGATGTTATCAGTGAAATTAACTTATCTGAGACTTTGAAAGGATTCTCGTTACTGCACATCAGGAATTCAAACCTAATATCGGCTTCAGGACAATCAGAATACTTGGTAACAGTCAAGGCACCGAAAGGCTCGAAGGGAGACGGCTCCGGTTGTTGGAGAGCTGGTTCCCGGTGACAGGGATGTGTCTGCAGTGGGTGGGATCAGATGGTTTCCATGTATCCACAATGAAAGTCCCAACCTTTATTTTGGAAGAGTAAAACAAATAGAGAACAGTTGTCATTCCGTTCGCCGCCATCTAAAGCTTTAATTCGCTGATACCCAAGCTACAATAGTATGGGTTTCTGTGGCGCAATCGGTTAGTGTGTTCGGCCGTTAACTGAAAGGTTGGTGGTTCAGGCCCACCCAGGGACGAAGCTGTTACTGTTTTCTCCCCATCAGCCTTCATTGTCACACTGTTCCTGGTTGTCACTGGGTCCATGAACTGAATGTCTAGACTCCAGGAATGTTGCCGGCTCCACTGTTATCCAGTGAGCTCCCAGGCAAGCGGCTTTTTTCCGGATATTCATTTCAAATGTAATGGGAAAACAATTAGGCATACCATGTACCGATATCCAACACACTGGAAATCTATGAAGTTATTGGATTCAAACAAATCCATCAATTCTTCCCTCTTCCTCATTTCCACAGTGAGTGAGACAGGGAAAAGCAGCAAAGCAGCAATATTCCGGCCCCGCACTCTCCAATCACCCGCTGCCAGCAGAAAGCGGCAACTGCAGCTTCAATCAGCGGGTTACTGCCCATCCCTGGGAAGCAAGATACTCCAACCCAGGCCAAACCTCCCAATACACCGAGCACAGGCTCAGGAAAACACAGGTAGATTATATCCTGGTCACTAAACCTCCGAGCAGCATTTGCAGAATTCCCGAGTGAGTGAGTTACAAATAAAAGTCACATCAACTTTCTAATCTTTTCACTGTAAAATTCCTTCATTTTATTGAAAAGCTGACTGTTGTGAATCTGAAAATGAGCACCATGGGATTTGAGTTACCGAGTGACTTGTTTTCCATTGTTTGTCCATCAGGTTTGCAACTCAATTTGTGTTGGATGTTGATGCCAATAATTTCAAAATGAGGACACAAAGCAGGTAAGTATTAAATGCAGGAGAAAATCCTGAGGAAAATGGAACACAGTATTTGGAAGGAGGTGCAGCTAAGAAGTGGAAGATGTGAATTATGTTATTGATGATTGAGAGGAATGCATTGTAACTTCGGGGCATTTGTCGGCCGATTACGTTCCACACTTTAAAATTCCGACCAAGCTGAGGTATCAGGTGGAAAGCAACAAAACCATCCATGTATGTTGGGATACGAAACAGCTTCACACATTCCCGGCTAGCTTAGTCGGTAGAACATGTGACCTTTAGTCTCGGGTTCGATCCCCAAGCTGGGTGCTGTTTAAAAATCTGAATAAGTGTTGTATGGACTAGGAACATTGACCCTGTTTCTCCTTCCAGCTGCTGAACTTTTCCAGCATTTTCTGTTTTTGTTTCAGGTTTCCATCATTTGCAGTAATTTGCTTTTATCTTTTTACTTTCACGTCTTACTGCTTAAAAAACACCAACTAATCACTGCGGCTCCTGTGAAACTTACAAGACAGACATTCACCACTGAAAACTACTGACACACATCAAATTGAAAGTAATTTCATTTCTCATGTCTTTCTGCTTCTGTCCCTGCCTCGCCTCCAGCTCCCTCTGCCCGTCCAGCTCCCATGTCAATGAACTACTTGATGCAGTCACCGTCTGTTCGTGGGAATGGGTAAAACTCGTGGGTAAAGAGACACCTGGATCTCATTTTCCTGATTCTCCCATATACTGATTACATGAAGGTGCACAGTGCCGATTATCCACAGTCACTCTCCTCCTAGTTGTTCAGCTTTGAAATTGATTTTCACATTGGATTTCAATGTGAAGAAAGCAGAGCTGTGATAGGCTTATATTTGTTCAGCGGATGTACTGCAAGAAGGTGCATAACAGGCTGATGATAAGTACTCTTTGGACGCAGTGGGCTCCAGTGAAGGATTGGCAACATTAATGTGTCGCTCATTTAGTCTGGTGACTCATGTTGTGCTGGAAATGATAAGAAAACTCGCTGAATTTGCTCCGTGTTTTGGTTTCAAAAGAGCCGAATACAAGGTAAGAAAGTGCATCTCGCTCGAGTGGGTTACAAAATGGCAGAATGAACCGTGCTGTTGGGAAACATAAAATTATAGAAAGTCACAGCACAGAAAGTGGCCATTCGGCCGGGCGTGCTGCTTTCAAAGAGCAGTAGTGATTGGTTGATCCATCAGGAGTGATATTTGTGCCAATGCAAACAGTAGGCAGCAAAAGTCGTGCTGCTCCCGTCCTTATTTTGCCTCACCCAACATTTCTATGGTCAGTGCCTTGCAAAGAGCCCTTCTCCCTTCCCTTCACTGATACTCACGAGAGTGATGTTTTTCAGATCTGAGGCGAAACTTAAACTCTCACTCCTCTGATTATGGTGGAGTTTTTAAACGTTTTTAATCAATGTGAACAACACTCGTTTCAACGAATACAATAAATCGACATTCCCTGACCAGGAATCGAACCCAGGCCGCAGCGGTGAGAGCGCCGAATCCTAACCACTAGACCACCAGGGAGATGTATAACATTTTTCGATTCGGCTTATCTACGCTGCTTTTGCCTATTGTTTTTCAGTTCAGATCTCTTTCAGCACAAAACTGCTTGTTTAGGTTCAAGATAAACGACTTCGTCAGCCTATGAAAACAACAGTTGCTGTGAGCTGGAACATGAAACCGACAGTGAGATGAAATAGTCCCACAAGCTGCACATGCGTCACTTTCAATTTCCAAAACCCTCCACCCTGTTCGCTGAGCAGTGATTGGCTGCCGTGTTCCCTGCATGAGAACAATGACTCTCCTTCAGAAAGTACTTCAATAAAAGCAAAATACTGGAAATCTGAAATAAAAACATTAAACGCAGGTATAACTCAGCAGGTCTGACAGCGTCTGTGGAAAGCAAAACCTGCTGAGTTTCTCAAGCATTTTCTGTTTTTATTTCAACAAGTGCTTAATTGGCTTGAAAGTGGTTTCAGACATCCGCTGGTCAGGAATGCGCTGTATAAAGGCAAGTCTGTCTTTCCTTCACTATCTTTAAATCCCAATCCTGTGGTTACTGACCCCCGTCAGTGAAAACAGTTTCTCCCTATTTTTACCATTAAGCCGCCCGTACCCACTGCCCCCACCCACCTCATTTTGAACAGCTCCATGAAATCTCCACCTAAACTTCTTTGCTCTAAAGAGAACAATCCCGGTCTCTATAATCTCTCCACAAAATGGAATTTGCTCATCCCTGGACATGTGATAAAATGCTCCTGGGGAACGCCTTGTGACGTCTCATTAGGAAAAAGCAGCTTTATAAATATAAGTTGTTGTTGTAGTCCATACATAGAGACAAACTACTCTTTCCTCTTTCATCCTGATATTTTTCACTGTAAAATTGAAATGTGAGGTTGCACAACTAATGTGAATACAATTTGTGCTCGTACAAATGTGTTCACCTCCTCAGGGAACCGAACCGCATTGACCCACACAGAGAAACTCAGAAATGGACATCGAGAGTGACAGAGGCCTAAGGGGAGACAAATACCAGAGTGAAATCACGTCACCAAATTGGCTCCGTTTTGTTTTCCATTTCCGACTGGAGATTTGTAGAAGGCTGACAAATGAACGGAAACAAGAGAACACGGATGTGTTTGGATCGCTTTCCCTCGATTCAAACGATAATTAGCTCTGTCTGTGCGCGGTTAAAATGCAAATTAATGAGAAACGTAGTCGGCAGGATTCGAACCTGCGCGGGGTAACCCCAATGGATTTCTAATCCATCGCCTTAACCACTCGGCCACGACTACAGAAGCTGCTCTTCTGTCACTATTATTTGTATGAAATCATGCAATGGTTAGAGCAGAGAAAGAGTTCTTTCTGCCCGTCCTGTCACTCCCATTACCTGACCTTTTCCCTGGAACCCTGCAATTTATCCTGTCTCTCCTCGTTCTTCTGACCAAACTGGGAAAGAAAGAGTGAGAATGATCCAACCCGGCCACTTACCACCCCATCAGTCTACTCTCCATCATCAGCAAAGTAATGGAAGGGGTCATCAACAGTGCTATCAAGCAGCACTGACTTAGCAATAACCTGCTCACTGATGCCCAGCTTGGGTTCCACAAGGACCACTCAGCTCCTGATCTCATTACAGCCTTGGTTCAAATATAAACAAAAGAGCTGAACTCCCGAGATGAGGCGAAATCAGCATTTGACCGAGTGTGGCATCAAGGTGCCCGAGCACAACTGGAGTCAATGGGAATCAGGGGAAACTCTCGCTTGTTGGAGTCATACCGAGCACAAAGGAAGATGGTTGTGGTTGCTGGAGGTCAGTCATCTTATCTCCAGGACATCACTGCAGGAGTTCCTTAGGGTAGTGTCCTCGGTCCAACCATCTTCAGCAATAAACTTCCATCCATCATAAGGTCAGAAGTGGTGAAGTTAGCTGATGATTGCACAATGTTCAGCACCATACCCGACTCCTCAGATACTGAAGCAGTCCATGTCCAAATGCAGCAAGACATGGGCAATATCCAGGCTTGGGCTGACAAGTGACAAGTAACATTCACACCACACAAGTGTCCGGCAATGACCATCTCCAACACAAGAGAATCCAACCATCACCTCTTGATGTTCAATGGCATTACCATCACTGAATCCCTCACTGTCAACATTCTGGGGGTTCCCATTGACCAGGAACTGAACTGGACTAGCCATATAAACACTGTGGCTACAAGAGCAGGTCAGAGGTTAGGAATCGTGCAACGTGTAACTCACTTCCTGACTCCCTAAAGCCTGTCTACCATCTACAAGGCACAAGTTAGGAGTGTAATAGAATACTCCTCACTTGCTTGGATGAGTGCAGCCCCCGCAATACTGAAGAAGCTGGACACTGTCCAGGGCCAAAGCAGTCTACTTGACTGGCACCACCTCCACATCCAGGTTTAGCTGCAAATGACATTGCCTTGAACGTCTGACCAAAGTAAAACACTGCAAACATCAGACCCTGGAGCAAGGCTGACATATTTGCGCAGGTGAGGAACCAGCTGAAGCTTTCAGTATTGATTTCCTTAACACCGATTTCCAAATGGGAATTGTTCAATGGCTTGAAAGCGAAAAAAACAGGGCTAAGGAGAAAGAGAAGGAAATTGTCATTAATTATAAAGCTCTTTGTACAAAACTGACATAGATACGATGTGTGGAAGGTCCTCTTACTGAGCTGTGCCATTTGATGATGACATTGTTGATCAGTCTGTCTCCAGCATTCCTAATGAGAACAGCCGAATTCCATTTCTTCAAAACAAAGACCCAAAGTGCTGCTGCATGACGTCACCGTTTAACATTCCAGACAGCTCCATTGGGCTCTTTACAGCGCAGGGTTTATAGAGGCGAGTGGGGTCATATTCATTTCACATATGATGGAGCTGCGGTTTGATACCTGGCAAGAGCATTACCCAAGCTTGTTTATTTGAGTGAGTGAAAGTTCGATAATTTACGTTTGTTGTAAATATGAACACGATGGTTGGAATCCTGCTGACGAAATTTTTCACCATTTGTGATTTTAACCACATTAATTATCAGTTAATTAGATGGAAACCCATCCAAATACGTCTGTATTTTCTGATTTCCATTCATTTGTCAGCATTCAGGAAATTTGCTTTCGGCAATGGGACAAACGCTGAGCCAAGTTGGTGACATCCTTGCTTTCTAGGTGTGTGTCTCTCCTTAGGCCTCTGTCACTCTCGGTGTATATCTCTGTGTCTGTTCCTCTGTGATTGTCAATGAGGTTCAGTTTCCTGAGGGGGTGAAAACTTTTTTAACGTCGCAAACTTAATTCACATTAGTTCAGGTTAAAATGTCGATGAGAAAAGTATCAGCGTGAAAGGTAAAACAGGAGACTGGCCCTTTCTATATATATCCTACAACAACAACAACTTGTATATATAAAGCACCTTTAACCTGTTGAAACGTCACAAGGTGTTCCCCGTGAGCATTTTATCACAAAGTGTGACACCGAGCCTCATATTCGGTCAGATGACTAAAAGCTCGGTCAAAGGGGGAGGTTTTAAGAATTGTCTTAACAGAGGAAAGTATCGATTTCATGTTCCAGCTCACAGCAATGGTTCTTCTCATTGGTGAAGAAGTCACTTGTGTTCAACCGAACACAAGTCCAGTGACTCGGGATTGGCGCTTCCGTTGGACCGACAGCGAATAGGGTGGAGGGTTTTGGAAATTGAAAGTTGCACATGAGCAGCTTGTGGGACTATTTCACTTCACTGTCAATTTCATGTTCCAGCTCAGAGCAACCGTTGTTTTCATTGGCTGACGAAATTGTTTGTCTTGAACCTAAACAGACAGTTTTGTGGTGAAAGAGATCTGAAATGAAAAACAATAGGCAAAAGCAGCATAGATAAGCTGAACCGAAAAAGCTCTTGTGCAACTTTCTTGGTGGTCTACTGTTTAGGATTCGGTGCTCTCACCACCCAGTCCCGGTTCGATTCCTGGTCCAGAAATGTCTATTTATTGATTTTTTTTTTAAACGAGTGTTGATCACTCATTGATTAGAAACGTTTAAAGGCTTCACCATAATCAGAGGAGTGAGGGTTCAAATTTCGCCTCAAATCTGGAAAACATCACACTCGTGAGTGGCAGTGAAGGAAGAGGAGAGGAGAAGGGCTGTTTACAAAGCAAAGTACCTTCTTGCAGTACATCTGCTGAACAATATAAGCTTATCACAGCTCTGCTTTATTCACATTGAAATCCAGTGTGAAAATCAATTTCAAAGCTGAACAACGGGGAGGAGAGTGACTGTGGATAATCGGCACTGGGCACATTCCTGTAATCAGTAACTGGGAGAACCAGGAAGATGAGATCCAGGTGTCTCTTTACCCTAGAGTTTTACCCATTCCCACGAACAGACTGTGTCTGCATCGAGCAGCTCATTGACCTGGGGGCTGGACGGGAGAGGGAGCTGGAGGCGAGGCAGAGACAGAAGCAGGAAGAAATGTGACAATAAAGTGCTTTGAATTTGATGTGTCAGTTGTTTTCAGTGGTGAATGTCTGGCTTGTAAGTTTCACAGGAGCCGCAGTGATTAGTTGGTGTTTTTATTTTAAGCAGCAAGATTTAAAAGTAAAAAGATAAAAGCAAATTACTGCAAATGATGGAAATCTGAAACAAACACAGAAAATGCTGGAAAAGCTCAGCAGCTGGAGGGAGAAACAGAGTCAAAGCTTCCAGACCGTACAACTCTTAATCAGATTTTCAAAAAATTACAGCACCCAACATGGGGCTCGAAACCACGACCCAGAGATTAAAAGTCTCATGCTCTACCGACTGAGCTAGCCAGGGATGTGAAAAACTATCTTGTATCCCAACATACATGGATAAACCTATTGCTTTCCACCTGATACCTCAACTTGGTCGGAAGTTTAAAGTGTGGGACGTAATCGGCCTACAAAAGCCCCAAAGTTGCAATGCATTCCCCTCAATCATCAATAACATCATTCACATCTTTCACTTCTTAGCTGCACCTCCTTCCAAATACTGTGATCCATTTTCCTCAGGATTTTCTCCTGCATTTAATATTTGCCTGCTTTTTGTCCTCATTTTGAAATCAGATTCGCTTCAATATCCAACAGAAATTGAATTGCAAACCTGACAGATAAACAATGGAAAACAAATCACTCGGTAACACAAATCCCATGGTGCTCATTTTCAGATTCACAACAGTCAGCTTTTCAATAAAATTAAGGAATTTTACAGTGAAAAGAATTAGAAAGTTGGTTTGACTTTTATTTGTGACTCACTCACTCGGGTATTCTGTAAATGCTGTTCGGAGGTTTAGTGATCGGGATATAATCTACCTGTGTTTTCCTGAGCCTGTGCTCAGTGTATTGGGAGGTTTGGCCCGGGTTGGAGTATCTCGTGTCCCAGGGATGGGCAGTAACCGTTGATTGAAGCTGCAGGCGCTGCTTTCTGCTGGCAGCGGGTGATTGGAGAGTGTGGGGCAGGAATATTGCTGCTTTTCTGCTTTTTCCTGTCTCACTCACCATGGAGCTGAGGAAGACTTAGTAATTGATGGGTTCATTTGATTCCAACAATTTAATGGGTTTCTAGTGGGTTACAGAGTGGGTCCAAATCTTTTCTCACTGTATTTGACAGAAAACGTAATTTTAAAAAGAAGCTGTTTTTGTGGGAGCTGACTGGACAGCAAAAGACCTGCCACCGTTTTGGGGATGATATCTTGCAGCCCAAGTATCCAATCACAATCCAGAACTGTGTGGCAATGATTGGTGATGAGGGGGAAAAACAGTAAAAACCTTCACCCCTTGGGTGGTTTTGAATCACTAACCTTTCAGTTAACAGGCAAACATGCTGACCAATTGCATCACAGACACTTAAACAAACCTGACAGAAAAGGTATCCGAACCAGGGTGTCAGTGAGTCTAATCTTCAGATTGCCACTACCCAGATGGCTATCGCACGCTATCAGTTTTATACTTCCAAAAAAAGGGTGAGACATTCATTATGGATATATGGAAACAGTCTAATCCCACCCACTACAGACACATCCAAGTCACCGGGAATCAGCTCTCCTACAACCAGTGCCATTTCCCTTCGAGCCTTTCATTGTCTTGTCTGTTACCAAGTATTCTGATTGTCCCGAAGCCGATATTAGGTTTGAATTCCTGATGTGCAGTAACGAGAATCCTTTCAATATCTCAGATCAGTTAATTTCACTGATAACATCAGAATCTATGTTCCAGCGTCTTAAAGAAGGGAAAGGTGCCTTGACTTTCTCCAGTTCACCCTTCATTCTCATTGGATTCCATTCCTCAAAGGGGATTTTCATTTCCTTCTTGAGCTCCCTGACCTCATCTGGCAACATCTTTGGATTGAGAGGCTTAATTAACATTTCAGATGCAGTGCAGTTCTAATTAAAGGCAACAGACCTGAAATGAAAACGATGTCTCTCTCTCCATGGACGCTACCAGATCTGCTGAAAATTCCAACATTTTCTGTTTTTATTTCAGATAGCCAGCATCTGCAATGCTTTTCTTTTCTTTTCCTGATTAGTGAAACATATAAGACCCTGAGACCTTGACAGGGCGGGTTTGGGGAGGATGTTACCTCTTGTGCGAGAATCTAGAACTCAGGATCTCTGTTTAAAAATAAGGGTTCACCCATTTAAAACGGAGATTAGGCGATTTTTCTTTCTCTCAGTGGGTCGTGAAACTTATGAACTCTCTTCCTGAAAAGGCTGTGGAAGCAGAGTCGTTAAATATTTTTAAGGCTGAGGTGGATATATTCTTGGCAAGCAAGGGTGTGACAGGTTATTGGAGATAGTTGGGGTACAGATTTCAGGTGACTATCAGATCAGCCATGATCTTATTAAATGGCAGAGCAGGATTGAGGGGCCGAATGGCTACTCCTGCTCCTTTTTCCTTATGTAGTGCTAAGAATGTGGAACCCATTACCAGTAGATTTCGAGATCATGTCTGAGCTGAAAATGTGTCGGTAAATTCACACTGTAAACAGATTGTTTACCATCTGGAATTGGAAAGGGGCTCACTATCATCCCATTTACTGACACAGGAACACAGTCTTGCTGGTGCGAGACCATTCAGATACTTCACATGTGCAAAGGGCTTTATTCAGTTTTCCCACAAGTTAACACTCCAACTTTATAAGTTCAAAGGATTTGATCCACAATCAGAGAAATGATAATAGCATGACACGGTTTAAATGTTCCACGTATAGGGGGAAAAGTCACGAGCTCACCCCATCTGCTGAGACTGCACTGAGTTCAGATCTAACTGAAGGATTATTATGTCCAGGCGAAAAGTGTGGTGGAGCCCTGATCAATTTGGCCGCTGAATCAATTGATTCAACAATTTTATGTCTTGCCCCAATGTCACACATCTTATTCTGATTACAGGACATAGGTTTATGTTCTTTTATATGGTATTTCAATGGCGGAGCGGTGACCCAGGTTACACTGCAAGAAAGAATGTGCCCTATCCTCACTCCAGCAGCTCCCTGCGCATGCGCATTGTTGCGTGTGGTGGGTCATGCGCATTTCGTCTGTTTCATGAGCATGCGCAGTGCTGGTCTGTGACTGAAGCTGCTCAGAGCGGGTGAGAGAATGTCGAGCGGAGCAAACTAACAGAGTTAGTGGGTGTGTGAGGAGGAATAGAGCCAGCGGAGTGGGCAGGGAGGATTGATTAAGACACAGTGCAGGCCGCAGACCCCAAATAACAAGGTACTGGTCTTGTGTTTGCAGAGAACGGACCGAAAAAGTCTGGATTTCTCCCTTCGCTAGGCCCTGGGAAACGGCCGCCATCTTTATAGGGGGCAATGTGCAGCAGGGCGCATGCGCGGACATCCTGGTCCAGGTAGCAGGAGGAGAGAGTGTTGTAAATTTCTATCCTGGACTTTCAGGGATGAATTTTGGAAACTCCATTTACAGGGGCTTAGAAGCGGAGGATTTACACACAGCAAACTTAAACCAAGAGAAACATTTGGCCTTTCTGAATTTCTGTTCGGGATTGACAATGATGGATTTTGTGAACTCTATTTACAGGGTGTTAGAAGAGGAGGGCAAACTCGAGGGAGATGAGAAAACAAAACCAAACATCACGTCAAAATCTGAAAGTCACTTGATTCACCAGGACCTGAATATCACCAGCCTTTGAACGTAAGCATTTAGTTCCAGATCATTACCAGTCACTGGGTAAAATAAACTCTTCCTGGCATCCCCCTTGTGGATCTTGCCCAAAATCTTAAAACTCTGTCCCTTAATTCTTTCATAATCAGCTAATGGGAACAGCTTTAATTTAACTAACTTTCATAATCCTGTACCCCTCTATCAAATCTTCCCTCAATCTCCTTTACTCCAAGGAGAACAACCCCAGTTTCTCGAACCTCATCTTACAGTTGAAACCCCTCATCTCTTGAACCATTCTGGTTAATATCTTCTGTACCCTTACATCCTTCACAATGTGTGGTGATCACTGGTTTGCACGGACCCAGATGTTCTGTGTCCATGTCTGTGACATCATCACACATCAACAATTACACGGTGACATCATCACACATCGACAATTACAGGGTGACATCACCCGGCTCCCCGGGTATTTCCTCAACTGGGAGATTTTTCTCTGACTCCAGTGCTTCTGATATCTTTCCAGCTGCAGAATCCAGCAGGAGAGTTTAAAGTTGAAAACTGAAATTGTTTCAGAGTTGACTGTTTTTCAGCATCCACCTACAATTTAGAGCTTTTAGGTCTATGCTCTGTATCTGTGAGAGGCTCTGGGGCTGGTGTGGCTCCTTTACTGTGGATCTGAATCCATGTTCATCCTTTGATCTGTTTCACCTCTGCCCTACCTGATCACTTCGTTGCCATTTTTTAACTTCCCCTGTCTCTAATACTGGATGTATTTGAGTTATGTTTAGTATTTTACTGTTACTACTGTCGATTGTGTCTAAATGAGTTTTCCACCACTGCCCACCCCCGACCATGTGCTGCTGGCTTCCCAGCTTTATCTTCCCACAGTATCTTTCACAGTCAGGAATTGCTTTTCCTGACCTATAGTTCATTTCTATTCCACTTCTGAGCTTATATTGACCATCACATTTGGCACCATTTTTGCTCCCTGAGAGGAGGCGATGGTGTAATGGTATTGTCACTGGATGAGTAATCCAGAGACTCAGGGCAATATCCTGGGGACCCAGGTTCAAATCCCATCATGGCAGATGGTGGAATTACAATTCCAGGAATAAAATCTAGATTTAAAAGTCTAATGATGACCAATGATGATTGTCATAAAAACCCACCTGGTTCACTAATGCCCTTTAGGGAAGGAAATCTGCCGCCCTTAGTCTTGCCTACACGTGACTCCAGACCACAGCAGTGGTTGACTTTTAACTGCCCTCTGAATGCTGGCCTTAGTGATGCCCACGTGAATTTAGAAAAATCATTCTGCAAACCTTGAAATGTTAACTCTGTCCCTCTCCACAGATACCAGCATCTATTGTGATCCCCAGTTGCCTGTGGAGAAGATGATGTTTGACCTTCTTGAACCGCTGCAGTCCGTGTGGTGAAGGTGCTCCCACAATGCTGTTAGGTAAGGAGTTACAGGTTTTTCACCCAGTGATGATGAAGGAACAGTGATATATGTCCAAATCGACAACAACTATGTGTATTTATATGGCACTTTCAGTGAAAGACCATGTTCCAAGCATTTCACAGAAAGGTTAAAAGCAAGGTTTGACACTGAGCCAAACAAGGAGATATTGGGGCAGGTGACCAAACGTTTGGTCAAAGAGGTAGGTTTTAAGGAGTGTCTTAAAGGAGAAAAATGAGGTTGAGAGGAAGAGAGGTTTGGGGAGAAAATTCCACAGCTTGGGGCCATGGAAACTGACGGAATGCTCAGCAGGTCAGAACTAAAGGAGCACAAACATCTCATAGGGTTGTGAGGCTGGATTACAGTGGTAGGGAGGGGCGAGACCAACATGGAATTTCAAAAAGTGGATGAGAATTTTAAAATGTAGGTGCTTCTTATCCTAGATCCTTTGTAGGTCAGTGAGCACATGGATGATAGGTAAACAAGACTTGGTGCGAGTAAGCACACGGGCAGCAGAGTTTTGGATGACCTCAAGGTTACAGGGAGGTTGAAAGTGGGAGACCAGCTGGGAGTGCGTCAGACAGATCAGGACGGTGTGTGACTTGGAGAGGAACTTGGAGACGATGATGCTCACATACACCTGCTACCCTGGTCCTTCTGGGGGTGGAGGTTGAGGGATTGGAAGATTCTGTCAAAGTTCTGCTTATGTTATAGATATAAACAATCCATCTCCTTCGCCTCCTGCACTACCTACCTCTTTCTCTCTCACTCTCTCTTTCTATAGAGGCCAGTGTCGATCCAGACTGGGTGGCAGGTTCCCTTCCCTGAAGGACATTAGTGAACCAGTTGAGTGTTTATGACAATCCAGCAGTTTTCATGGTCACTTTTTCCTCGTGCCGGCCCCACAAATTCCCAGATTCATTCAGCTCAATTTCACAACCTGCCTTTGTGTTTTTGTGGGTTCTCTCTCACTCACTTTTTTCTGTTTTAAATCAATTTCACAGGGTGTTAGAAGGGGAGGATTTACAGTCAGGAAACTCAATCCAAACATCACATCAGGATCTGACTGAGCCGCCCAATTTATTGTAATCCGAATATCTTTGGATTTTGAACATGGAAGGAAAAAGCACCGTTCACAGTGGGGAGAAACCGTACACGTGTTCTGTGTGTGGACGAGGCTTCAGCCGATCACCTGGCCTGTCAGAACATAAATGCAGCCATAGCGATGAGAAACTGTGGAAATGTTGGGACTGTGGAAAGGGATTCACTTACCCCTCTGACCTGGAAACTCATCGACGCAGTCACATTGGGGAGAGGCCGTTCACCTGCTCCGAGTGTGGGAAGGGATTCACTCAGTTACACCACCTCCTGACACACCAGCGAATTCACAACGGGGAGAGGCCGTTCAACTGCTCTGAGTGTGGGAAGGGATTCATTAGTGTATCTAACCTGCTGAGACACCAACAAACTCACACTGGGGAAAGACCCTTCACCTGCTCAGAGTGTGGGAAGGGATTCACTCAGTTATCCAGCCTGCTGAGACACCAGCGAATTCACCCTGGGGAGAGGCCATTCACCTGCTCCGAGTGTGGTAAGGGATTCATTGATCCATCCATCCTGCTGAAACACCAGCGGGTTCACACTGGAGAGAAAACTTTTAAATGCCCAGACTGCGGGAAGTGCTTTAAAAGTTCCGGGAACCTGATGTCCCATCAACGTGTTCACACTGACGAGAGACCATTCAGGTGCTCTCACTGTGGGACTGGGTTCAGATGGTCATCTGACCTGACGGTACACCAGAGAATTCACACTGGGGAGAGACCGTTCACCTGTACGGAGTGTGGGAAGGGATTCACTCGATCATCCAACCTGCTGAGGCACCAACACGTACACAAGTAACTACAGTGATTGGGATTTGCTGATAACCACATCCAGGATGAATCATGTTCACTGGGGTCGGTTTCTGTTGATCTTCATAAACCCCAGCCCAGTTATAGGGGGCCATTTGTATTTTTGAAGTGCTGTGTGTTAAATACAGTGTATTGAGTTTTTTTCGTACCTTTAACACAAGTTAGTTCCTTTTGAAGGGCTCTCCCTCTCCCCTGTCTCCTCCATCCTCACCTCCAATAACAAGTATGACGAGCTCATGGAGCTTCTTTGTCACTAAGGTTAAGACAATCTGATCAGCTGCCTCTGCTGCTTCCCTCCCTTCCTCTAGCCCACGGGACAAACTGTCTTTAAAGTTCCCCTTGTCGGAGCACTGAACTCACATTTTTCCCAGTTTCTCCCCCCTCATGCCCTCTCAGTGCTCATCTTGTTTTCTGCTGTATTGACCCCATTCTCATTAAACTACTGATCACCCAGCTTCCCGATCTCAGCTGATATTGTTAATGGCTCTCTCTCTTTTTCTTCTGGTACTGTCCCTCTCATCTTTAAATCCACTGTTGTCACCTGAAAAAAATACTTGACCCCACCACCCTAAAATTCCACCCCATCTCCAAACTCACTTTCCTCTGCAAAATCCTTCGACTTAGTGTCCCCCAAGGATTTCACTCTCCATGACATCACATGTCCCCACCTGACCCCAGCTCATCTGCTGCTCAAACCCTCATCCCTGCCCTTGTTACCATTAGACTTGATGATTCCAATACATTCCTGACCAGCTTCTCACCTTCACCCCACCCCCACGCGGAAACATGAATCATCGAAAACTCTGCTGCCCGTGTGCAAGTGGAGATTATTCCATCACACTCCTGACTTGTGGCTTGTAGATGGTGGACAGGCTTTGGGGTGTCAGGAGGTGACCTACTCGTCGCAGGATTCCTAGCATCTGACCTGCTCTTGTAGCCACAGTATTTTTATGGCTAGTCCAGTTCAGTTTCTGGTCAATGGAACCCCCGAGGATATTAATAGTGGGGGATTCAGTGATGGTAATGCCATTGATTATCAAGGGGCAATGGTTGGATTCGCTCTTGTTTGGAGATGGTAATTGCCAGGCACTTGAGTGGTGTGGATGTTACTTGCCAATTGTCAGCCCAAACCTGGCTATTCTCCTGGTCTTTCTGCATTTGGACATGGACTGCTTCAGTATCTGAGGAGTCACAAATGGTGAGGAACATTGTGTAATCATCAGCAAACATCCCCACTCCTGACTTAATGTTGGAAGGAAGGTCATTGATGAAGCAGCTGAAGATGGTTGGGCCTCGGACACTACCCTGAGGAATTCCTGCAGTGATGCCCTGGAGCTGAGATGACTGACCTCCAACAACCACAACCATCTTCCTTTGTGCTAAGTATGACTCCAACCAGCGGAGATTTTTCCCATGATTCACATTGAATCTAGTTTTGCTAGGGCTCCTTGATGCCACACTCAGTCAAAGACTGCCTTGATATCAAAGGCAGCCACTCTCACCTCATCTCTGGAGTTCAGCTCTTTTGTCCATGTTTGAACCAAGGCTGTAATGAGGTCAGGAGCTGAGTTGGCCCCAGTGGAAACCAAACTGGGCATCAGTGAGTGGGTTATTGCTAAGGAAGTGCCACTTGATAGCATTGTTGATGACCCCTTCCATCACGTTACTGATGATCGAGAGCAGACTGATGAGGCGGTAATTGGCCGGGTTGGATTTGTCCTGCTTTTTGTGTAGAGGACTTACTTGGGCAATTTTCCACATAGCTGGGTAGATGCCAGTGTTGTAGCTGTATTGGAACAGCTTGGCTAGGGGTGCGGCCAGTTCTGCAGCATAAGTCTTCAGTACTATTACTGGAATATTGTCAGGGCCCATTGACTTTGCAGTGTCCAGCATCTTCAGCCGTTTCTTGTTATCACGTGGAGTGAATCGAATTGGCTGAAGACTGGCATCTGTGATGCTGGGGACCTCCGGAGGAGGCCGAGATGGACCATCTGCTCAGCACTTCTGGCTGAAGGTTTTTGTAAATGGTTCAGCCTTATATTTTGCCCTCTTGTGCTGGGCTCCTCCAGCATCGAGGATGGGGATAGTTGGGGAGCCTCATCATTCAATTAGCTGCTTAATTGTCCCCCACTATTCACGACTGGATGTGGCAAGACTGTTGAGCTTAGATCCATTGGCTTTGGAGAAAGGAATGAAGTTGGTCGCTCCGGAATGAAAATAATGTCTTCAGTCTTGCCAATATTGAATTGGAAGAAATTTCTGCACATCCACCACTGGATATCAGACAAACAGTCTGATAATTTAACCTCAGTGGAGAAGTGGAGAGAGGTGGTGGTGAGGTAGAGTTGGGCAATGTCAGTGTACACATGATAATTGACACTGTGTTTCCATATGATGTTGTTGTGCAGAATGTTGATGAGAAATAAGAGGAGGCCAAGGCTGGATCCTTTGGAGACACCAGAGGTAACTGTGGGAGTGGGAAGGGAAGACATTACAAGTGATTCTCTGGCTATGATTAGATAGAGAAAAATGTAACCAGGAGAGAGCAGCTCCACCCAGCTGGACGACAGTGGAGAGGTGTTGGAGCAGAAGGATGTGGTCAACCCTGTCAAAGGCTGCGGACAGGTTGAGAAGGGTTAGTTTCCCTTTGTCACATTCACATAGAATGTTGGTGGCTTTGATCAGAGCTGTTTCAGTCCAGTGGCAAGGGCAGAAACCTGATTGGAGGGATTCAAACAGGGAGTTCTGGGAAAGCCGGGTACAGATTTGGGAGGTGACAACATGTTCAAGGAGTTTGGAGAGGAGAGGGAGGTTGGAGTTTGGGCAATAGTTTGCAAGGATGATGTGGTTAAGGGTTTGAATTTTGAGGAGGGGGTGATGATGGCAGATTTGAGGGAGAGATCAACAGTACGTGAAGAGAGAGAACTGTGAACAATATCAGTGAACATGGGGAAGTTGGGTTATCAGCAGTTCAGTGGGAATAGGGTCAATGGAGCAAGAGGTGGGTCTCATGGACAAGGTGAGCACTGGGAGGGCATAAGTTTGGGAGAGAAACTGGAGAAAGATTTGGGTTCAGGGCTCAGACAATGAGGAACTTTAGAGACAGTTTATCCCGGTGGGTTAGTGGAAGGGAGGGAAGCAGCAGAGGCAGCTGATCGGATTGTCTCAATCTTAGTGACAAAGAAGCTCCATGAGCTCCTCACACTTGTTGTTGGGGGTGAGGCTGGAGGAGACAGGGAAGAGGGACAGCCCTTCAAAAGGAACTAACTTGCATTGGAAATAGTAAAAAGATTCAACGCATTGTATTTAACACAAAGCTGATTTATTTTACTTCTATCCAAAATATGAACCACTATATCTGTCCTGGAGCTTACCAACTTCAGCAGAAACATACCCAAATGAACATGGTCCAGTCTTCCATGTGACTGACAGCAAAATCCCATCACTGTAGTGACCTGTGAACTCGCTGATGTCTGTGTAGGTTGGATGACTGAGTGAATCCTTTCCCACAATCAGAGCAGGTGAACGGCCTCTCCCCAGTGTGAACTCGCTGGTGGACAGTGAGTTCAGATGACCGCCTGAACCCAGTCCCACACTGAGAGCACCTGAACGATCTCTCATCGGTGTGAACACGTTGATGTGTAATTAGGTTCCCGGAACTTTTACAGCACTTCCCACAGTCTGCGCATTTGAAAGACCTCTTTCCTGTGTGAACTCGCTGGTGTGTCAGAAGGCTGGATGACTGAGTGAATCCCTTCCCACACTCGAAGCAGGTGAAAGGTCTCTCCCCAGTGTGACTGCGCTGATGTTTAGTGAGGTCAGATGATCGCCTGAACCCAGACCCACAGTGAGAGCACCTGAATGGTCTCTCGTCAGTGTGAACACGTTGATGGGATATCAGTTCTCCAGAACTTTTAAAGCACTTTATGCAGTCTGCGCATTTAAAAGGTCTCTCGTCTGTGTGACTTAGCTGGTGTTTGAGCAGGTGGGATGACTGAGCGAATCCCTTGTCACACTCAGAGCAGGTGAACGGCCTTTCCCCAGTGTGACTGCGCCGATGAATTTCCAGCTCAGATGGACACGTGAATCCCTTCCCACAGTCCTCACATTTCCATGGTTTCTCTCCAGTGTGACTGCGCTTGTGTTTTGACAGAGCAGATGATCGGCTGAATCCTCGTCCACACACAGGACACGTGTACGGTTTCTCCCCACTGTGAACGGTGCTTTTTCCTTCCATGTTCAAAATCCGATCATATTCTGGTTACAATAAATTGGGCGACTCCGTCAGATCCTGATGTGATGTTTGGTCTCACTTTCCCGACTGCAAATCCTCCTCTTCTAATACCCTGTGAAATTGATTTAAAACGAGAGTGAGAGAGAACCACAATAACACAAAAGCAGGTTGTGAAATTGAGCTGAATAAATCTAGGAATTTGTGGGGCCAGCACAAGGAAAAAGTGACCATGAAAACTGCTGGATTGTCATAAAAACCTAACTGGTTCACTAATGTCCTTCAGGGAAGGGAAGCCGCTATTCACTCTGTGCCCACTCAAGACTCCATCCACAAATTTGAAAATTGAGCCTGAACACCAAGATCTGTGTCATCTATATATGTTCTGGAGAGCAGGAGTCCTCACAGTGACTCCTGGGGATCTCCACTATAAACCTTATTCCAGTCAGAAAAAATCCATTAACCACAACTCGCAGTTTCCTGTACTCAGCCAGTTTTGTATCCATGTTGCTACTGTCCCTTTTATTCCATGAGCTAACTCTGCTCATGCCTATTGTGCGGCACATTCTCTAATTCCATTCTGAAGACCATGTACACCACATTAACAGCAGCATCCTCATCACCCACTCTGTTATCTCTCCAAATACCTTAAGCAAGTTTAGTAAACACAATTTTCCCTTAACAATTCCATTAAGGTGTTCCTGAATTAGCCCACGCTTACTCACATGACTATTAATTTTGTCCTGAGTTGAGAAGGGGTAACACATCCACATGGATAGAGGATTAGTTAGCTAACAGGAAGCAGAAGAGGGAAAACTGGTCTTTTTCAGGCTGGCAAGATGTGACGAGTGGAGTGCCACAGGTACAGCAAGTGATTAGGAGTCAAATGTCTCTTGTTAGAGTGAGCTCATTGATGGGACATCAGGTCTTTGGAACTTATGCAGCACTTACTGCAGTCTGGACAACTAAACAGTCTCTCTGCCCTGTGACTTCGCTGATGCTTCAGCAGATTGGATGAGAGACTGAGTCTCTTCCCACAGTGGGAGTAGATGAACGGTCTCTCCGCAGTGTAAGTGCATCGATGAGCTTCCAGCTAAACGGTTAATTGACTCCCTTCCCACAATCCCCACATTTCAATAGTCTCTCTCGGCTGTAACAGGATTTATGTTCTGACAGATCAGATGATCGGCTGAAGCCTCGTCCACACACACAACACGTGTACGGTTTCTCCCCACTGTGAACGGTGCTTTTTCCTTCCATGTTCAAAATCTGATGATATTCAGGTTACAATAAATTGGGTGGCTCCGTCAGATCCTGATGTGATGTTTGGTTTCAGTTTCCCAACTGCAAATCCTTCCCTTCTAATTCCCTGTGAAATTGATTTAAAACAGAGAAAAGGGAAAGAATGAGAGAACCCACAAAAACACAAAGGCAGATTGTGAAATTGAGCTGAATGAATCTAGGAATTTGTGGGGCCGGCACGAGGAAAAAGTGACCATGAAAACTGCTGGATTGTCCTAAAAAACCCAACTAGTTCACTAATGTCCTTCAGGGAAGGGAACCTGCCACCCAGACTGTGTGTACACAAGACTCTGGACCCTCTGGAAAGAGGGGAAGAGAGCAACAATGAGAGAGGTGATAGAGGCACCCGGTAAAGCAGGGGGATTTTAAATCCCTACAACTCAACCAGAAGTTTGACAGAATCTTCCGAACCCTCAACCTCCACGTGCTAGAAGATCTAGGGTAGCAGGTGTATGTGAACACCATCACCTCCAAGTTCCGCTTCAACTAACACACCGACCTGACTTGTCTGACATCCAGTCCTGAATGAACAGAAATTTCCTCCATTTAAATATTGGGAAGACTGAACATTGTCTACAAACTCCACTCCCCAGACACTGACTCCATCCCTCTCGCTGACAACTGTCTGAGACTGAACCAGACTGTTCACAACCATGGTGAAATATTTCATCCCAAGATGAGCTTCCAACCACATATCCACATCATCACCAAGATCGCCTATTTCCACCTCAGTGACATCGCCCGACTCCACCCCAGTCTCAGCTCATCTGCTGCTGAAACTCTCATCCATTCCTTTGTAATCTCCTCCAGTCTCACAGACCCTCCCCCAGATATTGTCACTTTCTCTAATTTCGGTTTGCTGACAATTCCTAATTTTAATTGCTGCAACTGTTGTCATAGCTGCTGCCCATTGCCCCTTTAAAGGATGGCGGCCGCGCATGCACACTGCTGCTCATTGCCCCTTTAAAGGATGGCGGCCGCGCATGCGCACTGCCCATTGCCCCCTAAAAATATGGCGGACATCAATTGGACCTGAGATCGTGACAAAAGCCACCGTCGCCAAATCGGCGCTAACGCGGGGTCGGAAGCTCCTATTCGCGGTATGAGGTCTGCAGTGTATATTTATGAACGCGTCCCACCCGCTGGCCAGTTCCATTCGCCTTCACCTGCCCGCCGGATCCACTCTGCTTCTGCTCTCCTCCCTGATCCGACACGACTGCGACTCTCCTCCCAGCACCGCAACTGCGCATGCTCCGGCCAGAACCTAACAATGCGCATGATCCGCCCATAGACTGGAACTGCGCCTGCGCAATGATCTCCCGCAGTGAGGATAGAGCATATTCTCCCTCGTGGTGAATGCTGGGTAACTGCAGCGCCATTGAACCATGACGTTGTTAAATACAAAATCATATTCCGAGCTGCGATTATGATAGGTGCCAACCATACATTATTATTAATTCAATTGATACAGCCAGCAAGTGCATGGGAGTGGAACCTGCCACTTGGTCTGTGTCCCTACCTGAGGAGAGAGAGAGGGAGATGGGACAAGGTGAAGACGAAGGATTTTATACATCAACACAACCGAATTTTTATGGAACCTCCAAACCCTAAGGTTTACGCCACATAGAAGGAGAAATGTAGCAGATGCTGGGGAACACCCTTATCCCCATCTTTCCATCTAAGTCACACACCATCCTGTCTTGTGCATATTCTCACTGCTCCTTTATCGCTGAGTGAAAATGGTGGATCTCAGGTTTTTACATCATAACCTTGTGGGAGCACCTTCACTAGACAGTGGGGCAAGGAGAAGGCGGCGCATCATTACTTGCACTAAGACTAACTGGGGATGCGCAATATAATTAATAGACTTGCTACCAATGCCCACACACCAAGAATGAAGAATTTGTTTCTAAAACAAAACTCCTTTTATATTGCTTGGGGGCCAGTGTTTGTTTACTAATTTTATATTTGATGCATGAGGGCAGGTGGTTGGGGTTGTTTCTTCAACAAACTAATTTCCTAAGAATCAAACAGAAAATGTTTGAAATACTCAGCTGCTCAGGCAACATCTGTGGAGAGAGAAAGAGTCAACCTTTCAGGCCTTTGTTAGGGTTAACAACTGGGGGGTATGGGGAAAGAGGGGGAGTGGAATGAAGTGGGTTGGTCTTTGAGCTGGTACAGACTTGATAGGCTGAATAACCTCTGTCAGTCCTGTATTCTCGGATCCTGACACTGCTGGATCTTCCACAATCTCCTGTTTTCATGTGGTTCTTGCTGCTGCCGCTCACCTGCACGGGAGGCTGGTCTGTGTATCACTCCATTTACTGAGATTGTGTTAAACTAACTGCAGCCCCTCATCCAGCTTCCTCTTTCCTGATCAGACATCAGCTGTTTTTTTTCTTTTCTAAGACCACTAACTGTCAAACCAGTACGTACTTAAAAAAATTCTGTTTATCTGGCACATGGAATCTGACTCCTTTTCTCCTCTTTAATTAGTTTTTGGTCTCTCCCTCTCTTTTATTCTCTCTCTCTCGCTCTATCTATCTATCCCTTTAGCCTATCACTATGTTCCTCCCTCTCAACTCCATCCAACTCCAAAATTTCCCATAACTAACCAAGGGCTCTCTGTGATCATTTGTACTTCCTGTACACACTCTGACCACATCAATTCTTGCTCATTTACATTGCTGTTCATTTACAGACCCACCCTGACAAGTCGTATTACTGTTCATTTACAGACTCTACCTGAAAAGTCACGTTGTTGTTAATTTAGACCCTCCCTGACAAGTCACATTGCTGTTCATTTACAGACCCTCCCTGGCAAGTCACATTGCTATTCATTTACAGACCCTCCCTGACAAGTCATATTGCTGTTCATTTACAGACCCTCCCTGACAAGTCACATTGCTATTCATTTACAGACCCTCCCTGACAAGTCACATTGCTATTCATTTACAGACCCTCCCTGATAAGTCACATTGCTGTTCAGTTACAGACTCTCCTTCGACCGTCACAATTTCTCCTCCATTTACAGACATTCTCTGACTGGTTCCAATTTCTTCTCCATTTACAGGTGCTCCATACTCAGTCAAAAATTCCCCTTGATATTTGTGAATGGGAACAGTTTAAAGGGACTAGAGGATCAGAACAGTAAAGAGGTGGGTGATTCCAGCTAACAATTGTCTTTGTAAATCAGTAGATTTGAGAGTCTAGTGTCAACAATCTTAGTACCTTTTTAAGAAATACAAGCTGAGCAGATTCTTTGTCCTCTACCGTATATTATATTGATCCATCAATCAGAGTAAATACGCAAGTCCCATGTGTCCACAGTAACTTAAACGAGGTCAGGCTACTGGATCGAACCTCAGGCACCCTGAGCTTAATCTCCGGTGTCTCCAGTTCAGACTGCCCCCTTACATCAGTGTCCCCTCACTTTTATAATCTGTGGTGATGCAGCGCTGGTCCCTGAATCTTCTTTGTCTTCTCTGCTGGGTTTTGGCAGGAAGTGAGGAAAAGACAGCTGGAATTTTTTCTAACCTGTGATTTACAAGGAGACATTCCTTGGTTCCCAACAGTTACTTTTCCTCAGGAATGTTCTCATTCTCCAAAAACGCCCCTGCCAACTGTTAATTCTGTTATTTCTGATAGTTACACAATTATAGGTATAAACATCACACATTATAATCTGATCTATTCTGTTCCTCACTCTGGTTTCAGTTTATATTGTGGTTAATAACAGACAAACTCTGAACTTTTCCCTGATCTGATTCGAGTTTCCAATGAGCTGATTCTGTACAATGGAATGTCTTATCAGTGTTGCCGTGGTGACCTGTCTGCAGTGAAGAGCCTGTTTGAGTTTCTAACTCAGACTAAACTGCTCTATCCCATAAAACACACGTTATATCAGAGAATTTACCTCAAAGTATTTTAGCCATGTTACAAGGGGTTCAGATACACAGGTCTTTAAATTTGAAGGATAAATTTAAAATGCTGTTTGATCCTGTTACTCCACTTTTCTTTATCAAATTAACTTGTAAATCATTGGTTAAGCTGCATTTAGAATATTTCGTCAAATCCTGGGCACCTTATAACAGGAATGATGTCAAGGCCATGGAGAGGGTGCAAGGGACATTCACAGATAACACCATGGATGAGAGCCTCCAGCTAAAAAGGGGTCCATTCGGCCCATTGTGCCTTTGCCAGCTCTTTGGAAGTGATCTGCTGTTTCCCCATGGCCCTGTCAATGTTTTCCTTCAAGCATTTCTCCAATTCCCTTTTGAAAGTTACTGTTGAACCTGCTCCCACCAAACTTTCAGACAGTGTATTCCAGATGATAACAACTGACTGTGGAATGAAATGTTTTCTCATGGTGACCTATCTGCTGTGAAGCTCCTGTTTGAGTTTCTAACTTAATTCCAATTTCTCTTTCCCAGGTGGAGAGACTGGAGACACTGGGGGTCTTTTCATTAGAACTAAGCAGGATGAGAGAAGATGTAAGAAAGGAGTTCAAAACTGGATCAAGGACATGATCCAAAATATTCCAGATACTCCTTGTCCTTCAGGATCTGTGTCCAGCGGGGAAACTGATGGTTTTATCTCATCATCATCGAGGTTAACAACTACTGTCAGACACAAAGACTCTCCAATCAAATACAGCACAGATTAGATACAGAGTAAACCCATCAGCCTGTCCCCCGGATACAGATACTGAGGGACAGGGAGTGTCCGGGACAATGACATTTCTCACTCAGTAAGGTAGAAATTGATCCTATATCTTTCCCCATTAATCCTGAGTTCCACATGTCTTGAATCCTCCTTCTGTTTCCCTCCCTGTAACAGCACTGAGCTAAAGCCAGCCCATAATAAGCAGGGCTCAGGGAGAATGGCTACTAGGCACTGCAGTGATGTCATAAAGCAGCATCATTCAGCCCAGCTGGTCTTCTCCCTGTCCCTTTAAAGGTGGAAAACTGGGACATCCTGTCTCCAAACACATCCCACCCTGTTCACACTGAGAATCCCAGGGTGGGGAACTGGGACATCCTGTCTCCAAACACATCCCACCCTGTTCACACTGAGAATCCCAGGGTGGGGAACTGGGACATCCTGTCTCCAAACACATCCCACCCTGTTCACACTGAGAATCCCAGGGTGGAGAACTGGGACATCCTCTCTCCAAACACATCCCACCCTGTTCACACTGAGAATCCCAGGGTGGAGAACTGGGACATCCTGTCTCCAAACACATCCCACCCTGTTCACACTGAGAATCCCAGGGTGGGGAACTGGGACATCCTGTCTCCAAACACATCCCACCCTGTTCACACTGAGAATCCCAGGGTGGGGAACTGGGACATCCTGTCTCCAAACACATCCCACCCTGTTCACACTGAGAATTCCAGGGTGGGGAACTGGGACATCCTGTCTCCAAACACATCCCACCCTGTTCACACTGAGAATCCCAGGGTGGGGAACTGGGACATCCTGTCTCCAAACACATCCCTCCCTGTTCACACTGAGAATCCCAGGGTGGAGAACTGAGACATCCTGTCTCCAAACACATCTCACCCTGTTCACACTGAGAATCCCAGGGTGGGGAACTGGGACATCCTGTCTCCAAACACATCCCACCCTGTTCACACTGAGAATCCCAGGGTGGGGAACTGGGACAAACTGTCTCCAAACACATCCCTCCCTGTTCACACTGAGAATCCCAGTATTTGAGAGGTGACAGCACGTTGGAACAGTGTGGAGAGGAGAGGGAGGTTGGAGATGGAGCAGTAAGGACAGTGAGGTGAAAGGGTTGATTTTTGAGGAGGGGGTGGTGATGGCAGATTTGAAGGAGAGAGTGACACTACCTGGAGAGAAAGAACTGTTAACAATCTCAGGTGAACACGGGGTGGTTGGGTGATCAGCAGTTTAGTGGGAATAGGGTCGATGGAGCAGATGGTGGGTCTCATGGACAAGATAAGCACTAAAAGGGACATGAGGGGAAATGGGGGTGGGGAAACTAAAGAAAGATGTGGGTTCAGGGCTCAGTCAAGGGGGGACTTTAGAGACAGTATGACCCGGTGGGCTAGTAGAAGGGAGGGAAGCAGCAGAGGCAGCTGATCAGATTGCGTCAATCTTAGTGACAAAGAAGCTCCATGAGCTCCTCACGCTTGTTGCTGGAGGTGAGGATGGAGGAGACAGGGGAGACGGAGAGCACTTTAAAAGGAGCTAACTTGTGTGAGAGATAATAAGTGTGCATTCAACAAAAAGCTGATTTATTTGATTTTTAGCCAGAATATTAACCCCAACATGTGAGTGGAGCTTATTATCTTCAGCAGAAACAGACTCCAATGAACATGATTCAGTCCTGGAAGTGATTAACACCAAAATCCATTCACTGCAGTGACTTGTGAACTCGCTGGTGTCTCAGCAGGTTTGATGACCGAGTGAATCCCTTCCCACACTGGGAGCAGGCGAACGGCCTCTCCCCAGTGTGAACTCGCTGGTGTCTCAGCAGGTTGGATAACTGAGTGAATCTCTTCCCACACTCAGAGCAGGTGAACGGCCTCTCCCCAGTGTGAATTCGCTGGTGTACAGTGAGTTCAGATGATGTCTTGAATCCAGTCCCACAGTGAGAGCACCTGAATGGTCGGTCGGCAGTGTGAACACGTTGATGGGACATCATGTTCTTGGAACTTTTAAAACACTTCCCACAGTCTGGGCATTTAAAATGTCTCTCATCATGGTGAACATGTTGATGGGACATGAGTTCACCAGAATGTTTATAGCACTTCCTGCAGTCTGGGCATTTAAAAGGTCTCTCATCAGTGTGAACTCGCTGGTGTGTCAGCAGGTGAGATGACTGAGTGAATCGCTTCCCACACTGGGAGCAGGTGAACGGCCTCTCCCCAGTGTGAATTCGCTGGTGTAGGATGAGTTGAGATGATCGCCTGAACCCAGTCCTGCAGTGAGAGCACCTGAACGGTCTCTCATCAGTGTGAACACGTTGATGGGACATCAGCTCTCCAGTACTTTTATAGCACTTCCCACAGTCTTGACATTTAAAAGGTCTCTCTCCAGTGTGAACTCGCTGATGTGACAGCAGCTCAGACAACTGAGTGAATCCCTTCCCACACTGGGAGCAGGTGAATGGCTTCTCCCCAGTGTGAACTCGCTGGTGCCTCATTAGGTTAGAAGACTGAGTGAATCCCTTCCCACACTCAGAGCAGGTGAATGGCCTCTCCCCAGTGTGAAGTCGCTGGTGTCGCATCAGGGTGGATGACTGAGTGAATGTCTTTCCACACTGGGAGCAGGTGAATGGCCTCTCCCCAGTGTGAATTCCATGGTGTACAATGAGGTCAGATGATTGCCTGAACCCAGTCCCACAGTGAGAGCACCTGAACGGTCTCTCGTCAGTGTGAACGCGTTGATGGGACATCAGATCCCCAAAACTTTTATAGTCCTTCTCACAGTCTAGGCATGTAAAAGGTCTCTCTCCAGTGTGAACTCACTGGTGCCTCAGCAGGTGGGATAACTAAGTGAATCCCTTCCCACAGGTGAAGCAGGTAAACTGTCTCTCCCCAGTCTGACAGTGCCGATGGGTTTCCAGCTCAGAGGGGGATCTGAATCCCTTCCCATAGTTTTCACATTTCTGTCCTTTGTCCCCGTTGTGATCACATTTATGTTTTGACGGATCAGATGATCGGCTGAAGCCACATCCACACACAGGACACGTGTATCATTTGCCCCACTGTGAACAGTACAACTTCTTTCCACGTTCAAAATCCGATCATATTCAGGTTACGATAAATTGGGCGACTCCGTCAGATCCCGATGTGATGTTTAGTTTCAGTTTCCCGACTGCAAATCATCCCGTTCTAATCCCCTGAGAAATTGATTTAAAACAGAAAAAAGGGAGTGAGAGAGAACCCACAAAAATACAAACGCAGGTTGTGAAATTGAGCTGAATGAATCTGGGAATTTGTGGGGCCGGCACCAGGAAAAAGTGACCATGAAAACTGCTGGATTGTCATAAAAACCCAACTGGTTCACTAATGTCCTTCAGGGAAGGGAACCTGCCACCCGGTCTGGGCTTACATAAGACTCTGGCCTCTATGAGAGCACATAGATAGAGAGAGAGAGAGAGAGGTATCTAGGAGCAGTAGGGGGTGAAGGAGAAACATTTCATATTTCTACGATGCAACCAGAACTTTGACAGAATTTCCCAAACCCTCAACCTTCTCCCCCTATAATGACCAGGGTAGTAGGTGTATGTGACACACCATCACCTCCAAGTGCCCCTGCAACTCACACACGGTCCTGACTTGTCTGACATCCAGTACTGGATGAGCAGACATTTCCTCCATTTAAATATTGAGAAGACTGAAGCCATTGTCTTTAGTCCCCACTACAAACTCCATTCCCTCACCAACGACTCCATCCCTCTGCCTGACAACTGTCTGAGACTGAACCAGACTGTTCACAATCATGATGAAATATTTCACCCCAAGATGAGCTTCCAACCACATATCCACATCATCACCAAGACCGCCTATTTCAACCTCAGTAACATTGTCCGACTCCAGCCCAGTCTCAGCTCATCTGCTGTTGAAACTCATCCATTCCTTTGTTCCCTCGAGACTTAACTATCCTAACACAATCACGGCCGGCCTCCCACATTCAACCTCCTTGTAATCTTGAGGTCATCCAAAACTCTGCTGCCCATGTGCTTACTCGCACCAATTCTTGTTCACCCATCTCCCCTGTGCTCAGTGACCCAGAAAGGTTCCTCTTCAGGAAGCAGCTAAATTTTATATTTCTCATCCTTGTTTACCTCCATGGTTGTGTTCATCCCTATCTCTGTAATCTCCTCCAGACACACACTCCTCCGAGATCTCTACACTCATCTCATTCCAGCCTTTGAGCATTCCTGGTATTAATCACTTCACCATTGGTGACCGTTCTTTCATTTGCCTAGGCCACAAGCTCTGGAATTTTGTCCTTGGTCTTCTCCACCTCTCTTTCTCCCCTTTAAGTCATTCCTTAAAACCGACCTCTTTGACCAAGCTTTTGGTCACCTGCCCTAATATCTCCTTATGTGGCTCAGTGTCAAATGTTACTTTGTAACATTTCTGTGAAATGTCTTGGCAAGTTTTATCATATTAAAACCCCAGTATAAAAACGAATTGTTGTCACTGACTTGGACATATACCGTTGTTCCACCTCATCAATCAGACATTGTAACTCAAAGCATGAAGCAGTCTGAATAAGTTGTTCTTATTCTGTCAATTAAGATTCCAAAAAGGTTGCCCTCAATAAATATGGCCGCCGCGCATGCGCCCCGTCGGGCATTGCCCCCAATAAAGATGGCGGCCGTCAACACGGGGCCTGAAAGTAGGAGAAACCTGCGGCCTCACTCGGCGCAAACGAAGGGGATGGTCCAAAGTTTACCATAAGTTCTTTTTCTGGGTTTGCCGTTTACACAACATGTTTACAAAGCCAACCCGCCCACCGGCCAGTTCAATCGCTCCCTTCTCCCCATCATTTCATCCACTCACCGATTGCAGAACTAAGAATTAAACCTCTCAACGCCATTACTCACACTGCGCATGCTTCACTCCCAGCCCGGCCCCGCCCCTCATTCACTCCGATTGGCTGAAGGCTCAGCAACTCCAGCGCCGTCCTCCAGTCCCGCCCGTTTTTCCTATTGGTCCGGAGCTGCCGTCAATCAGCCGGGCATTGTGACGGTTTCAGATGGTGAGAGCGGCCACAGACTCAGCCTGACTTGCTGATTCTTGGCAGCATTTTCTGTTTGGGAATTAGAGCTGGAGATGGATGGTCAGTTCCCCTCTGTCCGGGGGGGATTCACACTCATTTCCCTAGTGCACTGATTATCACGTTTACTTTACATGAGAAAGTCCCGGGTTTAATCCCGGCTGGAAGCTTTGTGTTTACAATTGTTACTGAGGAGGAATTAACAATGAGTTTAGTTTCATGTCGAACAGGGGAACAGTTATTGTCTCATTCTGTAAAAGCTCCTTCTTCACCTTAAAACAGGGAACGATAATTCAGAGAAAATTAATCCACTGTGAAGCCAAAAACAAGATACTGGAAATCCGACCTCAAAACAGAAAATGCTGGAAACTTTCAGCAGGTCAAACAGCTTCCATGGAGAGGGGAAAAGAGTGAATGTTTCAGATCACTGGCTTTTTATAGAAAATGGAAGAAGTTAGAGATGTGATAGTTTACAAACAAGTACAGAGTCAGGGAAAAGAGACGAGGAAAGGACAAACGGTCTTGTGATAGGATGGAAGGCAGAAGTGATTAAATGACAAAGGGGATGATGATACAACATTGGGTGATAATGAGACAAGTAAATAAACTAACGGGACAAGAGGAGAAACAAAAGACAGGTCCAGAGGAGGGATAAATGGTAACAGCAGAACCATGACCAACACCAACTGTCTGAAAAAAATGGGAGTGGTGGCAATGATGTGAAATTGTTGAAATGAAGCTTGAGTCTCGGAGGTTGTGAAGTGTCTAATAAAAGATGAGCTGCTCTTTCCCGAGCTTTCATTGAGCTTCACTGGAACAGTGCAGGAGGCCGAGGACAGAGAGTTCAGATGAAAAGTGATTCCTAGAATTAAAATAGTAAATGAGCAGAAGCTCCGGATCACACTTGCAGACTGAATGGGGATGTTCCACAAAACAGTCACCCAATCGGGAATTAGTCTCCTCAGTGTAGAGGAGATCACATTGTGAGCAGTGAAAACACAATACTGAATAGCAAGAAGTACAAGTAAATCACTGTGTCATCTGGAAAGTGTGTTTGGGGCCCTGGAATGTGGGAAGGGAGGAGGTGACAATGAATCTGTTTCAATAAGTCTGTAACAGACCAGTGTACAGTTGTTCTGCTGTACCTTACATTTTAAAGGGAATTTTCAGATATTTTTTCTCACTATGAGCTTGGGTTGTGGACGAGAATGTTTTCACTCTTCTCCGTTGATCTTAACCAGGAGGGTTGCTGTGGTAAGAAAGACTCGGTCTGTAAGATACGGCCACTGTGAGACAGATAAAGGATCATTTTTCTATCTAAGTTCAGTGAGATCTGATCACTTGCTGAGTGAGTCAATCTGTGAAATCGTAACTCAAATAGCCACAGCTCCTGTAGCTGATTCTCTGGCTATAATGAGATCGATGAGAAAGGAATCAGGAGTGCGCAGTCCCACCCAGCTGGACACCAGTGGAGAGGCATTGGAGGAGGATGCTTTGGTGAATGGTGTCAAAGACTGCAGACAGGCTGAGAAAGAAATGAGGGAGAGGTTGGGTGATCAACAGTTTAGTGGGAATAGGGTTGATGGAGCAGGAGGTGGGTCTCATGGACAAGATGAGCACTGAGGGGAAATGGGAGAGAAACTGGATAAAGATGTGGGTTCAGGGATCAGACCAAGGGAAGCTTCAGAGACAGTTTATCCCAGTGGGCTAGTGGAAGGGAGGGAAGCAGCAGAGGCAGCTGATCGGATTGTCTCAATCTTAGTGACAAAGAAGCTCCATGAGTTCCTCACATTTATTGTTGGAGGTGAGGATGGAGGAGAGAGGGAGAGCACTTCAAAAGGAACTAACTTGTTCAGAGATATTGAAAAGATTCATCATACTGTGTTAAACACCAAGCGGATTGATTTGAATTTTATCCAGAATATTTACACCTATAACTGGGCTGGAGTTCATTATCATCAGCAAAAACAAACCCCAATGAATACGGTTCAGTCCTGGATGTGATTAACAGCAAAATCCCATCACTGTAGTTACTTGTGAACTTGCTGGTGCGTTATCAGGTGGGATAGCTGACAAACGTTTCCCACACTCAGAGCAAGTGAATGGTTTCTCCCCAGTGTGAACTCGCTGGTGTGTCTGCAGGTTCGATGACTGAGTGAATCCCTTCCCACTCTCGGAGCAAGTGAACGGCCTCTGCCTAGTCTGAATTCGCTGGTGGTCAGTGAGATCATTTGATCGTCTGAACCCAGTCCCACAGTGAGAGCACCTGAACAGTCTCTCATCAGTGTGAACACATTGATGGTACAGCAGGTCCCCGGAACTTTTATAACACTTCCTGCACTCTGGGCATTTAAAAGGTCTCTTGTCAGTGTGAACATGTTGGTGTCTCAGCAGGGTGGATAACTGAGTGAATCCTGTCCCATACTTGGAGCATGTGAATAGTCTCTCTCCAGTGTGAACCCGCTGGTATGTCAGCAGGTTGGATGACCGATTAAATCCCTTCCCACATTCAAAGCAGGTGAACAGCCTCTCCCCAGTGTGAATTCGCTGGTGTTCAGTGAGTTGAGATGATCGTATAAACCCAGTTCCACACTGAGAGCACCTGAACGGTCTCTCATCAGTGTGAACACGTTGATGGGACATCAGTTCCCCAGAACTTTTAAAGCCCTTCCCGCAGTCCAGACATTTGAAAGGTCTCTCCCCTTTGTGAACTCGCTGGTGTCTCTGCAGGTTGGGTGACTGAGTGAATCCCTCCCCAAAATCAGAGCAGGTGAATGGCCTCTCCCCAGTGTGAACTCGCTGGTGTGTCAGCAGGTTGTATAATCGAGTGAATCCCTTCCCACACTCGGAGCAGGTGAACGGTCTCTCCCCAGTGTGAATGCACGATGAGTTTCCAGTTGAACTGGGTAATTAAATCCCTTCCCACAATCCCCAAATTTCCACAGCTTCTCTGCTTTGTGATGGCATTTATGTTCCGACAGATCAGATGATCACCTGAAGCCTCGTCCACACACAGGACATGTATACAGTTTCTCACCACTGTGAACGGTGCTTTTTCCTTCCATGTTCAAAATCTGATAATGTTCAGGTCACGATAAATTGGGCGACTCAACTCCATCAGATCCTGATGTGATGTTTGGTTTCAGTTTCCCAACCACAAATTCTCTCCTTCTGACACCCTGTGAAATTAACTTAAAACAGAAAAAAGGGAGTGAGAGAGAACCCACAAAAACACAAAGGCAGGTTGTGAAATTGAGCTGAATGAATCAGGGAATTTGTGGGGTGGGCACGAGGAAAAAGTGACCATGAAAACTGCCAGATTGTCATAAAAACCCAACTGGTTCACTAATGTCCTTCAGGGAAGGGAACCTGTCATGCTGCCTGGATCTATCCAAAACTCTGACCTCTATTGGAGCAGAGAGAGAGAGATGGGAGATGCAGGTGATAAGCAAGATTTTGTATCACTGCTACTTGACCAGAACTTTGATAGAATCTCCCAAACCATCAAACTCTTCCACCTAGAAGGGCCAGAGTAGCAGGTGTTTGTGAACACCATCACCTCCAAGTTCCTCTCCAAGGCACACACCATCCTGATTTGTCTCACATCCAGTACTGGATGAGGAAAAATTTCCTCCATTTAAAAATTGGTAAGACCAAAGTCATTGTCTTCATTCCCTGTGACAAACTCCACTCCCTTGACACCGACTCCATCCCTCTCCCTGACAACTATCTGAGACTGAACCAGACTGTTCACAAACATGGTGAAATATTTCACCCTAAGATGAGCTTCCAAACAAAAATCCACATCATCACCAAGACCGTCTATTTTCACTCAGTAACATCGCCGACTCAGCCCTCATCTCAGCTCATCTGCCTTTTGAGGAAGAGAGTTCCAAAGATTCACTACCCTCTGAGAGAAAAACATTCCCCTCATCTCTGTGTTAAATGGGCACCCCCTTATTTTTAATCAGTGACCCTTCGTTCTGAATTCTCCCACAAGAGGAAATTTCCTCGCCACAATGACCCTGTCAAGACCCTTCAGGATTTTAAAGGTTTGAATCAAGTCACATCTTCCCCTTCTAAATTCCAGCGGATACAAGCCTAACCTGTCCAATCTTTCCTCATAACACAATCTGCCTATTCCTGGTATTAGTCTAGTAACCTTTTTCTCAGCTGCATTGAACACATTTATATGTTCCCTGAAATAAGGAGACCAGTACTGTACACAGTTCTCCAGATGTGGTCTCACCTGTGCCCTGTCAAACTGAAGCATAATCTCCCTACTTTTATTCTCAGTTCCCCTCACAATAAATGATAACATTCTATTAGCTTTCCTAATTACCCATTGTACCTGCTTTACTAACCTTTTGTGACTCATGCACTAGGACACCCAGATCCCCCTGAATCTCAGAGCTCTGCAATCTCTCACCATTTAGATCATTTTTTAAATTCTTCCTGCCAAGATGAACAATTTCACTTTGCCCACATTATACTCCATTTCCCAGATCTTTGCCACTCACTTAACCTATCTATGTCCCTTTGTAGCCTCCTTATGTCCTCTTCACAACTTACTTTCCTACCTATCTTTGTGTCATCAGCAAATTTAGCCACCATACCCTTGGTCCCTTCATCCAAGTCATTGATATAAACCGTAAAAAGTTGAGGCTCCAGCACTGATCCCAGTGGCACACCATTCGTTACATCCCACCAACCAGAAAAACATCCATTTATGCCAACTCTCTGCTTCCTGTTAGTGAGCCAATCTTCTATCCATGCCAATATGTTATCCCCTACACCATGAGCTTTTATTTTCCACAAGAACCTTTGATGTGGAACCTTATCAAATGCCTTCTGGAAATCTAAGTGCAGCACATCCAACGATTCCCCTTTATCCACAGCACATGTGACTCCTTCAAAGCACTCCAATAAATTGGTTAAACATGATTTCCCTTTCACAAAACCATATTGACTCTGCCTGATTACCTTTAATTTTTCTTCATGCTCTGCTACAATGTCTTTAATAATAGCTTCTAACATTTTGCCTACGACAGACATTAAGCTAACTGGTCTGTAATTTCCTGCCTTCCCTTTTTGAATAAAGGAGTTACATTTGCTAATTTCCAATCTAATGGAACCTCCCTGAGTCTAGGGAATTTTAAAAAATTAAAACCAATGCCTCAACTATGTCACTAGCCACTTCTTTTAAGACCCTAGGATGACGTCCATCAGGAACCGGGGACTTGTCAGCCCACAGCTTCAACAATTTGCTCAGCACCACTTCACTGGTGATTGTAATTTTCTTGAGTTCCTCCCTCCCTTTCAGGTCCCGATTTACAGCTATTTTTTGGGATGTTACTTTGATCCTATTTTCTGAAGACAGATGTAAGTACCTGTTTAATTCATCTGCCAGCTCCTTATTTTCCATTATTAATTTGCAGACTCACTTTCTATAGGACCTATGCTCACTTTCATAACTCTTTTCATCTTTCAATGTCGATAGAACTTCTTTTCTTATCTTACTATCTGCCTTTATCTTTCTAGCTGGCTTTCACTCATACTCTAATTTTTCATCGTTATTAATCCCTTCATCATCCTTTGCTGTTTTAAAATATTCTCACCAATCTTCTGACCTGCCATCCATCTTTGTGTAATTATATGATTTTCCTTTAAGTTTGATATTATCTTTAACTTTCTGAGTTAACTACACGTGAGGGTCATCACCTTGAAATTTTTCTCTCTTGTTTGAATGTATCTATTTATTCTGTGTATTCTGAAATATCCCCTCAAATGTCTGCCACTGCATCTCCATTGGCCCATCCCCTTACCTAATTTGCCAGTTCACTTTCGCTAGCACTATTGGAAAAACTTAGCAGGTCAGGCAGTATCTGTGCACAGTTAAACAAAGATATAATGTTTCAGGGTGTGCAGAATGAAATATGGGGAATAAAGATGGTGCAAAATCTGATGGGCAATATAAGCTCAGAAGTGGAAGAGGAATGGACTATAGCACAGGAAAAACAATTCCTGACTATGAAAGATACTGTGGGAAGATAAAGCTGGGAAGCCAGCAGCACATGGTCAGGGAATGGGCAGTGGTGGAAACCTTATTGAGACAGTTGGCAGGAGTAATAGTAAAATCCTAAACAGTTCGAAACTACACAGTATTAGAGACAGAGAAAGTTATACAATGGTAGAGAGATGATCAGGGAGGGCAGAGGTGAAACAGAGCAATGGATCCACAGGAAAGGACTCACACCAGTTCCAGAGCAATGGAACCTCTCACAGAAACAGAGCACAGAACTAAAAACTCGAAATTGTAGATGAATGGTATTTTGAAATACTCACCTCCGAAACAGTTTCAACATTTTTAAATTTAAACTCTCCTGTTAGAGCCTGCAGCTGGAAAGGTATCAAAAGCACTGGAGTCAGAGAAGAATCTCTCAGTTGAGGAAATACCCGGGGAGCGGGATGATGTTACCGTGTAATTGTCGATGTGTGATGATGTCACCGTGTAATTGTTGATGTGTGATGATGTCATAGACACGAACACAGAGCATCTGGGTCTGTGCAAACCAATGATCACCACACATTATGAAGGGTGTGAGGGTCCTGAGGTTTGTATGAGCCAGTTAAAGGTGGTTTCCATTAACTAATCGTAAAAGGATGCAAGGACACAGTTTAAAGATTTTGGGCAAGATCTACTAGAGAGATATAAGGAAGAAATTTTATAGTCAGTGGTAATGACCTAGAACTTATTGTTTACACTCAGAGGCTGATAATATCCAGATCCTGATGAATTGGGTGATTCTATCAGACTTTGACGTGATGTTTGGTTTGAATTGCCTATCTGAAAAACCTCATCTTCTAGCATCCTGTAAATGGAGTATACAAAATCCATTCCTGTCAGCCTAGGGTAGAAATTGAGAAGAGGGAAATATTTCTCTTGGTTTGAGTTTGCTGTGTTTAAATCCTCCCCTTCTAACCCCCTGTAAAAGGATTTTCCAAAATCCATCCCTGTCAGTCCAGGATAGAAATTCACAACATTCTCTCCTCCTGCTACTTGGACCAGGATGACCGCGCATGCGCCCTGCTGCACATTACCCCTATAAAGATGGCGGCCGTTACCCCGGGCCTGGTGAAGGGAGGAATCCAGATTTTTCTGTCCGTTCTCTGCAAACGCAGGATTGGTACTTTGTTATTTGGGGTCTGCGGCCTGCACTGTGTCTTTATGAAACCTCCCTGCTCACTCCGCTGGCTCCATTACTCCTCACACACCCACTGTTAGTTTGCTCCGCTCGACATTCTCTTAACCGCTGTGAGCAGCTTCATTCACAGACCAGCAATGCGCATGCTCGTGAAACAGATCTTAACGCGCATGCTCCAAAGGCTATTCGGTGGGCGCATGCGCAGCGACCATCTCTAGTGAGGATAGGGCACATTCTGAGCCGCAGCGAATGCTGGGTGACTGCTCTGCCATTGAATGTCGATATATAGAATCAAAACCTATGCCCTCTGATCAGAAAATGATGGAGTCGAATCCGAGGAGAATGAAAGGTGAACTTGTGCGACTGACCAGAGACAGTCAAGGCACCTTTCCCATCTTTCAGACGCTGGAACATTGATTCTAATGTTATCAGTGAAATTAACTGATCTGAGACATTGCAAGGATTCTCGTTACTGCACATCAGCAATTCAAACCTAATATCTGCTTCAGGACAATCAGAATACTTGGTAACAGGCAAGACAGCGAAAGGCGATGCCCCTGAGTGCAGGAGAGTTGGTTCCCGGTGACAAGAGTGAGTCTGTAGTGGGTGGGATCAGACTGTTTACATGTATCCAGAATGAATGCCGCCACCAACCGCCCCCCCCCCCTCCAACACCCAACACCTCCCCATCCACCCCGCCCCCCACCCCGTCCTTTATTTTTGGAAGAATAAAACTGACAGAGAATAATTGTCATTCTGGTGGCAGCAATCTGAAGCTTTAACTTACTGACACTCTGGTTTAGGATATCTTGTCGCCTAAGTGGATAGCATCCTTTTTGATGCTACTGGTCAGTGCGTTCAGCCATTAACCAAAAAGTTGGTGGTTCGAGACCAACCAGGGACAAAACTTTCATTGTTTTCTCTCCTTTAGCATTCATTGTCACACAGTTCAGGGTTATTAATGGGTACATGAGCAGCAAGAAAAGATCCCCCAAGCTTTGCCCGCTCCATTGTTATCCTGTGAGTTCCCACACAAGCAGCATTTTCTCGAGTATTCCTTTGAAATAATATGAGAAAACAATTAGATCTACCATGTACCTATAACTAACGCATTAGAAATCTATGAAGCTGTTGGATTCAACCAAACAAACCTCTTCCTCAGCTCCACTTGAGTGAGACAGGGAAAAGCAGAAAAGCAGCAAAATCCCGACCTCGCACTCTCCAGTCACCCCCTACCAGCAGAAAGCAGCAACTGCAGCTTCCATCAGCGGGTTACTATCCATCCCTGGGACGCAAGATACTCCAACCCGGTCCAAACCTCCCAATACACTGAGCACAGGCTCAGGAAAATGCTGGTTGATTATATCCCGGTCACTAAACCTCCAAGCAGCATTTACAGAATATCTGACTGAGTGAGTAACAAATAAAAGTCACACCAGCTTTCTAAATCGTTTCATTCTAAAATTCCTTCATTTTATTGAAAAGCTGACTGTTGTGAACCTGAAAATGAGCACCATGGGATTTGTGTTACCGGATGACTTGTTTTCCATTGTTTGTCCATCAGGTTTGCAATTCAGTTTGTGTTGGATGACGTTGAAGTGAATTTGATTTCAAATTGGGAGCATATCCCAATTAAATCCAGGAACAAATCCTGAGGAATATGGATCACGTTTGGAAGGAGGTGCAGCTAAGAAGCGGAAACTGTGAATAATGTTATTGATGATTGAGAATAAAGCATTGGGACCTTAGTCAATCATCATGCCCAAGTGGTAAAATGGATGGTTTTAAAATCCATTGGGGTTTTCCCAGGAAAGTTCAAATCTTACCAACTGTGATTCTCATTATTGCTGATTTCAACCAGATATCCACAGAACGAACTATCCGATCAATGGAAGAAAATACAACCAAAGATCTTCTTTATCTCCGAAGAAGAGGCATATGGACTCGAAACATTAATTCTGTTTCTCTCTCCACATATGTTGCAGACCTGCTGAGTTTTTCCAGCATTTTCTGTTTTTATTTCATATTTCCAGCATTTTGCTTTCATCCAAAAAAGTCGTGATTTTTGGACTCTAAAGGAATGAAGGGCTATCGGGATCGGGTGGGAAATTGGTGTTGGGGCTGGAGATCCGCCATGATCTTATTATGTGACGGAGGAGGCTTGTGGGGCCTTATGAAGTATTGCTGCTGCTTTGCTTCTGTTCTGTTTCAGTAGCAACAAGACGATGGGAGGTAGCAGTCTGAGCTTGTCATCGTGGCCGAGTAATGTAAAGCACTGAGTCTGAGTTGAAGCTTTTGTAGAGATGTGAGTTTGAATCCAGCAGCTACCAAAAATTGCATTGTTAGAGTTCTCTTTAATCGAAGACGTGCCAGCTCCCAGGTGTGTGCGGTGTTTCATGTTAACAGGAAGAACGAGGAGGGACAATACAAATATAAATGGCTGTGGAGAAAAAGCAGGGTTATCGAATTAGATGAGTTCCTCTTCCATAAGCCGGCACGGACACGATGGGCCGAATGCCCTGCTCCACTCCTGTTGTTTTATACCAACAACATTAACCCGTCCAATGAGCCTGTCATTGTGGCTGAGTGGTTACGCCAATGGAGTCCAAAACAATTGGGGTTTCCCATTTCTCATTATGCCTGATTTTAACTGTGTGCCTACAGAGTTAAGTATTGGTTAAATTGAATAAAATCCATGCAAACGCGCGGGCATTTTCCTATTTCTGTACATTCACGAAAACATTCACCTAACTTCCAGTCAGAAATGGAACAAAAACGGAGCCAGGTTGGTGGCATGTTTGCTTTCTGGATGTTTGGCTCTCCTTAGAGACAAACCCTTGCCCCCTGTCACTGTCGGTGTATATGCCTGTGTGTGTGTCAATGTGGTTCAGTTCGCGAGGGGGTGAACACATTTTTACCATCACAAGCTTTATTAATATTAGCTGTGCAGCTTCACATTAAAATGTGACAGAGAAAAATATCAGTGTGGACGATGCAAGAGGAGTTTGAAACATTTGGAAGGAGGTGCAGCTAAGAAGTGGAAGATGTGAATGATGTTGTTGACGATTGAGAGGAATGCATTGCAGCCTTGGGGCTTTTGTCGTTCGATTACCTTTTACACTTTGAAATTCAGAACAGGCTAAGGCTCCAGGTGGAAAACAGCAATGTTCTCTGTGTATGTTGAAATATGGGGCATTTCTTTTATACACACCTGGCTAGCTCAGTCGGTAGAGCATAAAACTCTTACTCTCAGGGCCATGGGTTCGATCTACTGGGTGCAGCTCTCCTACAACTGGTGCCGTCTCCCTTCCAGCCTTTTGGTGTTTTGTCTGTTACCAAGTATTCTGATTGTCCTGAAGCCGATATTAGGTTTGGATTCCTGATGTCCAGTAATGAGAATCCTTTCAATGTCTCAGATCAGTTAATTTCACTGATAACATCAGAGTCAATGTTCCAGCATTTTAAAGAAGGGAAAGGTGCCTTGACTGTATCTGGTCAGTCGAACAGTTCACCCTGCATTCTCCTCTGATTCCGGTTCCCAAAGAGTTTCTGAAGATTCAGAAAGCTGGAGACTGTGTTTTCTCTTTTGGTTCCCAGTCCATTTTCCGAACTGTCACCTGACAATATTTTCCAAATATTGAGGAGAGGACAGCAAAGTGGCCTCGAGGCCACATTCAGATCAGCCATGATCTTGCTGAATGTAGGAGCAGGTTCAAAGGGCTGAATGGCCTCCTCCTGATCCTCATTCCTCTCTTCCTGTGACACAGCACGGATCAACTCCTGACTTTAGCAAACTGCCTTCGGAATTAACTGTCAGTTAATTGAAATAAAAACCATTCAATCATTTCCGTGCTTCTTATTTCTGTTCATTTGCAAACATTCACTAAATTTGCAGTCTGAAATGGAACATTAATTAGCCAAGTTGGTGACATCTTTGTTTTCGGTGTGTTTGCCTCTCCTTTGCCCTCTCTCACTCTCGGTGTATGTGTCTGTGTGTGTTCCCGTGTGTGTGTCAATGTGGTTCTGTTCCCGAGGGGTTGAACACATTTTTCCCATCACAAACTTTATTCACATTAGTTGTGCAGTTTCATATCAAAATGTTACAGAGAAAAATATCAGGATAGAAGATGCAAGAAGGGTTTGCAATATTTGGAAGGTGGTGCAGCTAAGAAGTGGAAGATTCAGCGAGGAGTTTGCTTTCCCTTTAACATGAGAGTTGGAACCAGGCCTGGGAGATATTTGTGTCGGTGTAAACAGTAAAAGCTCCTCCCGTACCATTATATTTTGCCTTGCACCATCTCTAGAGTCGGTGCTTTGCAGCCTATCACAGACCTTCCCTCATTCCCTATCTTCACTGCTGTATTTGTTCTCGGAGAGCCTGTTGCACAGGTGACATTACCGGCTCCGATGCAAAGCTTTAGGTTTTGCTCCACTGATTCTGGCAGAGCTTTTATGTGTTTTAAGAGTTTAATCAGCTGAATTTTAGCACTTCGAACAAGGTCAATAAATCATCATTCTCTGATCGGGAATCAAACCCGGGCAGCGGTGGTGAAATCAGTGAATCATGACCACGAGACCAACAGGGAAGATATTCTAAAACATTATAACCTGGCTTATCTATGATACCTGTGTCTTTTATTTTCATTTCTGGCCTCTCACCAGAGGCACGTTTCTCCCACAAAATGAGACGTTTATATGAAACACAAACAACATTCATTGTCTCTCAATCCCGGGTGTCATTAGGTCCTTAAGTGACAAAAGAAAGAAAAAAAAATGCAACATTTCCTTTTACCCAGCGAGTTCTGACTTTTTTCCGATGTTTTCTGAAGAACAATTTCAAATATAATTTAACAACTGACCAACCATGTACCTGCACGTTACACATACCAAATCGATTAAGTTTTTGGATTCAAATAAATCCATCGATTATTCTCTCTTCCTCAACTCCACAGTGAGTGAGACAGGGAAACGCAGGAATATCCCGGCCCCGCACTCACCTGCTGCCAGTTGAAACGTGCACTCACTTTGTTGAGTGTTTATTTTGTGAGATGGTAAAGAGAGAATATAACATGGCTGTAAGATGCTGCTTTTAGCTAATACTCGGTAACAAACAGGAACAATTCAACTTCTTCATAACACTTTGACAGTGTTTCTGCTTGGTTTCGAACCGGGGGCCTTTCACATATAAGGTGAATGTGATAACCAACTACACTACAGAAGCACTGTAACATACAGTACCCAATACCCCTGATTACAATGCAGTCCCGCAGTAGCGCTTTGGCCCTTTGTTTTGAAGAAAGGGATTTCAGCTGCTCTCATTCGGAATGCTGGAGACAGATCAACAATGTCATCATCAAATGGCACAACATGTTGGAAAATCATCAGAGCATAATATCTATCCAAACCCGGGCCACGGCGGTGACAGTGCTGAATCCTAACCACTAAACCGATCTCTGCCAGCTTCTGTTGTGAAGAGGAACCAATTAGTCTCAATTTACTTCCTCTTTTCATAAACCTGATGTTTATCCACTTCAAGTAGTTGTCCAATTCGCTTCCAAAGAAGGCGTTTCTGCAGGATCCTTGCAGAATTGACTTAATGAACAAAGTTTCCTTGACCCAATGACATGAAGAGTTGGATTGGGTCCCTTATACTGTTTTTGATATAAGTATTATTTATTTAGACAATTGATTTCATAGTGAATTTATAGAAGACGTTTATTCTGATTCAGCATGTCCTTATAATTTCTGAGTTGATATCTACATTCTTATTACGTTTCCTCTACAACCTGCCAATCGAGTCTGTTATCGAACAGGGATAAATGATTGTTACAGATATCCAAAGGCCTGGTTTGATCAAATGCTTAAATAGATAGTTTAGTTTAATTGGGTTAAAATAATTTAGATCGGGGAATGGAATATTATACAGGATAAGTATTTGCCTTGGAAACAGGAAAGCGAGTCACTGTGAAATGCAAATCCCATGGTGCTCATTTTGAGATTTGGTGAATGCTTGCAGATCAACGGGAATGAAGGGACAGGGAAGTGAAGCAGGAAAAACACACGGGAAAGTTTAGAAGTTTTTTGACTTCATTTCACCAATAATTTATTCTGGAGGTACTGAAAGGAAAGGACAGGAAGCAGAGCAGTCAGCAGGATTCAGACCTGCATGGGAAGATTCCCAATGGGTTTCGAATCCAAACTTAACCGCTCGGCCACAGCAACGGGCCTTCAACGAGAATTTATGTTATTCATATAAATTCTTGGGTTGGTAATACCAGGGGAAGAGGGAATTCGGCCCGATTGATTCCAGGTCACCCTACAAATTGTATTGCCTCATTCTTCCAATCAAAGTAAAGCACGGTAAACCTCAGTGCCGGATTACCAATCCTGACGTATTTGCTCAGGTGAGGAACAAGCTGAAGCTTTCAATATTGGTTTTCTTAACACCGAGTTTCCAAATGGGAATTGGACATTGGCTTGAAAGTGAAAAAAACAGGGTTAAGAAGAAAGAGAAGGAAATTGAGATTAATTAGAAAGCTGTCTGTACAAAACTGACATAGACACCATGAGTGGAAGGTCCTCTTACTGAGCTGTGCCATTTGATGAGGACATTGTTGATCAGTCTGTCTCCAGCATTCCTAATGAGAACAGCCGAATGCCATTTCTTCAAAACAAAGACCCAAAGTGCTGCTGCATGACGTCACTGTTTAACATTCCAGACAGCTCCATTGGGCTCTTTACAGCACAGGGTTTATGGAGGCGAGTGGGCTCATATTCGCTTCACATATGATGGAGCTGCAGTTTGAAACCTGGCAAAGCATTATCCAAGCATGTTTATTTAAGTGTGAGTGGAAGTGCAATCATTTACCTTTGTTGCAAATATAAACATCCTGCTGACTAAGGTTTTCACCTTTTGTGATTTTAACCGAATTAATTATTATTTCAATAGAAGAAAACCCATCCAAATAAACAAGTATTTTCTGATTTCCATTCATTTGTCAGCATTCAGGAAATTTGCTTAAGGAAATAGAACAAAAACTGAGCCAAGTTAGTGATGTCCTTGCTTTCTGCACTTCTGTCTCCCCTTCGGCCTCTGTCACTCTCGGTGTATATCTCTGTGTGTGTTCCTCTGCAATTGTCAATGTGGTTCACTTCCCTGAGGGGTGAAAGCGTTTTTAACATCATAAATTTATTTACATTAGTTGTACAACTTCATGTTAAAAAGCTGCAGCGAGAAATAGCAGCATAAAGGATAAAAGAGGAGATTGCACCGATATGAGGTTTGAATTCCTGATGTGCAGTAACGAGAATCCATTCAATGTCTCAGATCAGTTAATTTTACTGATAACATCAGAATCAGTGTTCCAACATCTTAAAGAAGGGAATGGTGCTTTGACTGTCTCTGGTCAGTCGGACAATTCACCATTCATTCTTCTCGGATTCCATTCCTCGAAGGGATTTTCTTTTTCCTCTTGAGTTCCCTGGCCACAGCTGGCACCATCTTTGGATTGAGAGGTATAATTAACATTTCAGATGCAGTGCAGTTCTAATGAAAGGTTACAGGCCTGAAATGAAAACTATGTTTATCTCTCCACAGAGGCTACCAGACCTGCTCAGAATTCCAATATTTTCTGTTTTTATTTCAGATAGCCAGCACCTGCAGTATTTTGCTTTCCATTAACTCCTTAGTGAAACGTATAAGATCCTGAGGGAACTTGACAGGGTGAACGTGGAGAGGATGTTACCTCTTGTCGGAGAATCTGGAACGAGGGATGGCTGTTTAAAACTGAATTGAAGCATTTTTTTTTCTCTCAGAGGGCCGTGAGTCTTTGGAACTCCCTTCCTGAAAAGACTGTTGAAGCAAAACCTTTGAATATTTTTAAGGCAGAGGTGGATATATCCTTGGTAAGCAACACAGTGATAGATTATCGGGGGTAGGTGGGAAACATATTTTGGGAAACTTTCAGATCAGCTATGATCGTATTGAATGGTGGAGCTGCCTTGAGGGGCCGAATGGCGACTCCTGCTCCTTGTTCTTATGTAGGAACCCATCACCAGTAGATTTCGAGATCCATGTCTGAGCTGAAACCATATAGGTAAACTCAAACTGTAAACAGATCATTCATCAGCTGGAAATGGAAAGGGATTCGCTATATCTTCCCATTTACTAACACAGCAACACAGTCTCACCCGTGCGAGGCTATTCGGTTACTTCTTGTGTGCCAAGGGCTTTATTCAGTTTGCCTACATGTTAACATTTCAACTTTAAAAATTCAAAGGATTTAATCCACAGTCAGAGCATTGCTACTGGCAAGAGGCAGGTTAAATGTTCCATGTTAGGGAGAAAACAAAAGGTCACACCAGCTCGGCCCAACTGCTGAGACTCCACTGAGTTCAGGTCTAACTGTAGGAGTTGGTTCTGTTTTTCATTACATCTAGGAGAGAATTATGGTGGAGGCCAGGCCAATTTGGTCACTGCATCGATTGATTCAAGAATTTCATACCTTGCCCCCTTGGCATCGTATTCTGATATGTTTCTGTTGCACATTATCGCCTTTGAATGGCGGGGTCTTCACCCAGCGTTCGCTGCGGGGCAGAATGTGCCCTATCCTCATTCCAAAAGCTCGCTGCACATGCGCATTACTGTGTGTGTGTGTGTGTGTGTGTGTGTGTGTGTGTGTGTGTGTGTGTGTGTTTGGAGCATGCGCATTGCGGTCTGTTTCATGAGCATGCGCAGTGCTGGTCTGGGACTGAAGCTACTTAGATCAGGTGATTGAATGTCGAGCGGAGCAAATTAACAGAGTTAGTGGGTGTGTGAGGAGGAATGGAGCCAGCGGAGTGGGCAGGGAGGCTTCATAAACACACAGTGCAGGCCGCAGACCCCAAATAACAAGGTACCGGTCTTGTGTTTGCAGAGAACAGGCCGAAAAAGTCTGGATTGCTCCGTTCGCCAGGCCCGGGGTAACGGCCGCCATCTTTATAGGGGGCAATGTGCAGCAGGGCGCATGCGCGGTCATCCTGGTCCAGGTAGCAGGAGGAGAGAATGTTGTGCATTTCTATCCTGGACTGACAGGGATGTATTTTGGAAACTCCTTTTCTAGGTGGTTAGAAGGGGAGGATTTACACACGGTAAACTCAAACCAAGAGAAATGTTTGTTCCGTCTGATATAGGTCTTGTAAATCTCTTTTGCAGAACATTAGAAGGGGAGGATTTATAGACAGGAAACTCAAATCAAGAATCAAAATAAAATCTGACAGGGTCACTCAGTTGCTCAGAACCTGAATGTCATTGGCCTTTGAATACGGTAAGAATAAGGTTTATCTGTTTTGCATATGGGATAAGATTTTACACATCTGTGTGACTGGAAATAGAGAGGAAGAGAGCATGGAGGGATTTGTAACCAAGGATGTGAATTTAAAAATTGAGATGCTGCAAAACCAGGGTCCTGTGTAGTTCAATGAGCAGGGGGGACGGGGCATGGTGTGACTAAGATTTATTTAGTTATGATTGGAGGTATTCAAAATTATCAGGAGTCTGGACAGAGTAGATCGGGAGAGCATCAGGGGTCTGGACAGAGTAGATCGGGAGAAACTGTTCCCATTGGTGGAAGGATTGTGAATGAAAGGGAAGAGATTTAAGGCAATTGAAAAAAGAATCAATGGAGACATGAGTAGAAGCTTTTTCACATAGCGAATGTTTAAGATCTGGAATGTGCTGCCTGAGAGTGTGGTGGAGGCAGGTTCAATTAAGGCATTCAAGAGGGAATTGGATTATTATCTGCAAAGGAAGAATGTGCAGGGTTATGGGGAGAAGATGGGGGAATGGCACTAAGATTCGGGCTCATTTGGAGAGCCGGTACAGCGGGGCCGGCTGAATGGCCTCTTTCTTTGCTGCTTTTCACAATTCTGTGAGTGCGATACAGACAGTGAAGTTTTGGATGATCCCAGGTTTATCAAACTTGAATGTGGCCGGACAGGTAAGTGTCAGCATATTCAAGTCTAGAGGAACAAAGGAATGCATGAGAGTTTCAGAAATGGTTGAGCTGAGGCAGAAGCAAAGTCGGGCGATATTACTGAGGTGAATCCACTCGAGCACAGACCTTCCCTTTTGTTCTCCCACCACCAAATCGCCCTTCCGCTGAGCCCAACCTATCACATTTGTATCTTTCCAGAGTATTTCTGACATTTTCTGTTTTTATTGCTGAGGTGGGGAAATAGGCGGTCTTGGTGATGATGTGATTATGTGGTTGGAAGCTCATCTTGGGATGAAATATTTCACCATGGTTGTTGACAGTCTGGTTCAGCCTCAGACAGTTTTCAGGGAGAGGGCTGGAGTCGGTGTTTAGGGCATGGAGTTTGTAGTGGGGATTGAAGGCAATGGCTTCAGCCTTCCCAATATTTAAATAAAGGAAATTGCTGCTCATCTGACCGGATGTCAGACTAGTCAGGACGGTGTGTGACGTGGAGGGGAACTTGGAGGTGATGGTGTGTCACATACACCTGCTACCCTGGTCCTTCTAGGTGGTGGAGGTTGAGGATTTGGGAGATTCTGTCAAAGTTCTGGTCATGTTTTAGATGTATAACATACCTCTCATTCATCCTTGCCTCTCCCATCTCCCTCTCTCTCTCGGTCTCTCAGTCTCTCATCTCATAAAGGCCAGAGTCTTGCTTAGGCCCAGACTGGGTGGCAGGTTCTCTTCCCTGAAGGACATTAGTGAACCAGTTGGGTTTTTATGACAATCCAGCAGTTTTCATGGTCACTTTTTCCTCGTGCTGGCCCCACAAATTACCAGATTCATTCAGCTCAATTTCACAACCTGCCTTTGTGTTTTTGTGGGTTCTCTCTCACTCCCTTTTTTCTGTTTTAAATCAATTTCACAGGGTATTAGAAGGGGAGGATTTACTCAAACCAAACATCACATCAGGATCTGACAGAGTCGCCTAATTTATTGTAACCTGAATATCATCGGAAGGAACATGGAAGGAAAAAGCACCATTCACAGTGGGGAGAAACCGTACATGTGTTCTGTGTGTGGACGAGGTTTCAGCCGATCATCTGATCTGTCGAAACACAGGTGCAGTCACACTGGAGAGAAACCATGGAAATGTGGGGACTGTGGGAAGGGGTTCAATTACCCATCCCAGCTGGAAATTCATCGACGCATTCACACTGGAGAGAGGCCATTCACATGTTCTGTGTGTAAAAAGGGATTTTCTGATTCTTCCACTCTACTGAAGCACAAGCGAATTCACACTGGGGAGAGGCCGTTTACCTGCGCTGAGTGTGGGAAGGAATTCACTCAGTTATCCACGCTGCAGACACACCAACGACTTCACACTGGGGAGAGCCCATTCACCTGCTCTGAGTGTGGAAGGGATTCACTCACTTATCCAGCCTGTTGACACACCAGCAGGTTCACACTGGGGAGAGGCTGCTTACCTGCACTGTGAGTGAAAAGGGATTTGCTGATGCATCCACTCTACTGAAGCACAAGCGAGTTCACACTGGGGAGAAACTGTGGAAATGTGGGAACTGTGGGCAAGGATTCAGTAGACCATCCCAGCTGGAAATTCATCGACGCACTCACACTGGAGAGAGGCCATTCACCTGCTCCGAGTGTGGGAAGGGTTTCACTCAGTTATCCACCCTGCAGACACAACAGCGAGTTCACACTGGGGAGAGACCGTTCACCTGCTCCGTATGTAAAAAAGGGATTTGCTGACTCATCCACTCTATTGAAACACAAGCGCGTTCACACTGGGGAGAGGCTGTTTACCTGCACTGTGTGTTGGAAGGGATTCATTCAGTCATCCACACTGCTTATGCACCAGCGAGTTCACACTGGGGAGAGGCCATTCACCTGCTCTGTGTGTGGGAAGAGATTCACTCGGTCATCCCACCTGCTGACACACCAGCGAGTTCACAAGTAACTGCAGGGATTGGATTTTCTTACTAATGACATTCAGGCCTGAACAATGTTCATTGGGGTCTGTTTCTGCTGATGTTAATAAACTCCAGCCCAGTTATATATCTTGAATAAAATTCAAATAAATCAGCTTTGTGTTAGGTAAACAGAGTGTCGAGCCTTTTTAATATCTTTAACACAATTTAGTTCCTTTTGAAGGGCTCCCCCTCTCCCCTGTCTCCTCCATCCTCACCTCCAACAACAAGTGTGAGAAACTCATGGAGCTTCTTTGTCACTAAGATTGAAACAATCTGATCAGCTGCCTCTGCTGCTTCCCTCCCTTCCACTACCCCCCTGGGACAAACTGTCTCTAAAGTTCTCCCTTGTCCAAGCCCTGAACCCACATCTTTCTTTTGTATCCCCCCATCTCCCCTCATGCCCTCTCAGTGCCCTCTGTGTGCATCACCTGCTCCATTGGCCCTATTCCCACTAAAAGACTTCCCTATGTTCGCTATCATTGTCAATGGTTCTCTCTTTTCAGGTACTGTCCCCCTTTCCTTTAAACCTTCCATCATTACCGCTGTCCTTAAATAAAAACAAACCCTTCACTCCTCCATCTTTGCATGCTGCTTCCCCACCTCCAGCCTCTCTTTCCTTTCAAAAATCCTTAAACATTTTGTAATCTCCCAAATCCATGTCCATCTTTCCCAGAACTCCAGGTTTGAATCCCTCCAATCAGGTTTCTGCCCTTTCCTGATCATAGTTTTTTAATTTGCTAATTCAGTGCCAATGCCAATCAAGACAATGGCTGTGTCTAATGTGAATAAGATAGTGAGACCGAGTGAGCTCAGTTGTTGGTTCCGGTCCCAACCTCTATGGCGATCAGAGCTCAGCTCCCACCGCTGCCAAACTTTTGAGTGATTTGTTGTTTAAGGCGCTTCCAAAAAATTCTCCGTGCGGTGACGGGGCAGCTGAGCTGTGCAGTGTTGTATTCCGGACGGAAGATTGAGGAGAGACAGTGTAAATCCCAGCGTGACTGGGAAAAGGTGGGACAATGGCACGGATTGGAAGGCCTTTTTCCTCTGAAACTCTCTGTATCTATTCTATTATTTATACAAACAATATCAGTTACTTAGTGGGCAGTCCTGGCTGAGTGGTTAAAGTGTTGTGTTTGAAATCCATTGGGGGCTTTGGTTTGAGTCCTACCGATTCCCCTTCTCATCATTCCTGATTGCAACAAGCCATTTGCAGAATTAATTATCGGTTAAATAAAATCAAGAACACCCCAGCAGCCCTGTGTTTCTAATTTCTGTTCATCTGCAAACATTCTCTAAATTTGCAGTCTAAAATGGAACAAAAATTGGCCACATTGATACCATCCTTGTTTTCTGGGTGTTTGTCTCTCCTTAGGCCTCTGTCACTCTCGGTGTATATCTCTGTGTGTGTTCCTCTGTGTGGGTCAATGTGGTTCAGTTCCCTGAGGGGGGGTGAGCATATTTTTATCATTACAAGCTTTATTCACATTAATTCTGCACCTTCATGTTAAAATTTTACAGAGAAAAATATCGGGTTGAAAAATGCAGGAGGAATTTGCAATGTTTGGAAGGAGGTGCAGCTAAGAAGTGGAAGATGTAAATGATGTTCTTGATTATTGAGTGGAATGCATTACAACCTTGGGGCTTTTGTAGATTGATTAGCTTCCACACTTTGAAATTCAGAACAAGCTGAGGCTCCAGGTGAAAAAACACTTTTTTTTCACTTTAGCATTGTTAGCTCAGTTGGTAAAGCCTGAGACTTTTCACCTGAGGGATGTGGGTTCAAGCCCCATCTGGACATTACTGTTTTCTTTTCTAAACTTTGCTGCATTTATGGATGATCCCCAGATCTCCATTCCTCCAGCAGTTTCACTGCTCAAACTGAGTCTTTCTCCATCCCGCTTTGTTAATATCACAGTTGCTGGTTTCTGAGTGAAAACTGTCCTCTGCTTAACTGGAAGCCAGAGCGTTTCATGCTTAAGATTTTGTGCTTTCACCACCGCAGCCTAGGTTCAATTCCCAGCCAGGGAAAACCTTTTCCTTCCCGCTGTGTGAACTATCACAATGAATGGGAATTCCTTATTAAATGAAACCAGGAATGGCAGTGTCTGCGGAGTGAGAAACATAGTTAATCTTCCAGCTGGATGATCTTTCATCAGAGCTGGAAAAGCCAGAGATGTAACAGGTGGAAAACAAGTCCAGAGGCGGGAGGGAGGGGAGTGAAAGGACAAAAGGGAAGGACTGTGATAGGTTACAAGGCACGAGAGAGAAACAGACTAAAGGGATGATGGTGCAAAATGTGGGTGGGAATGGGACAGATTTTTCTTCCTGCTGTTCAAACTGGCAAAAATATCACTGATCAACCAATCACAACTGCTTTTTCAAAGCAGCACGCTGGGCCGAATGGCCTCTTTCTGTGCTGTAACTTTCTATAATTGTCTAATTTCCATCCCCACTGCAGCTGCCTTCACAGTCATTCGATCATCTCACAACCCTTTCCAGCAAAATCCACCTTCTTCCCTCTGATGTCATGGGACTGAGTAAAATCAGTGCAAAGTGTTCTTGTCATTTTGCACATGATTTGGATCCAGAGGTGGAAGGTTTTTATTCCACTTCATCCCGAATCAATTCAGCAGGGACATGGAGAAAGTCATGAAAGGTGAGAAGCATATCAGCGTGAGTTGAACCTGAGCGGCGAGAAGGTAATGGATTTTAAAGCCACTGCCTGAAGCACAGTTCCAACCCTGAAACAGGTTGACTGCTCATTATGACGTTGCTGTTTGTGGGAGTTCGCTGAGCGGTGATTGGCTGCCATGTTTCCTGCATCACGACTACGATGACACTTCAAAAAGTCCTTCATTGGCTGGAAAGCGCTTTGAGACGCCCACTGCTCGGGAAAAGTGCCATACAAATGCAATTTTGTCTTTCTTTAATTATCTTAAATCCCATTCGTCCAGTTACTGACCCCTGTCAATGGAAATAGTCTCTCCCTATCTGCTCTATCAAACCTCCCTTCCCCACCACCCCCACACCAATCATTTTGAACAGCTCCATAAAATCTCTGTTTAATCTTTGCTCTAAAGAGAACAAACCCGGTCTCTATAATCTCTCCACAAAACTGAATTTCCTCATCCCGGGACATGCTGCAAGGCGGAGGATTGAGATGAGATTTTAGAAAATATTGTCAGTTGGCAGGTGGGAAAATGAAGAAAGAACCAAAGTAGAAAACCCAGTCTCCAGCTTTGTGAATCTTTAGAAACTCTTGGAACTGGAATCAGGGGAGAATGAAGGGTGAAATGTCTGACTGACCAGAGACAGTCAAGGCACCTTTCCCTTCTTAAAGACACTGGAACATTGACTCTGATGTTATCAGTGATCTGAGACATTGAAAAGATTCTCGTTTCTGCACATCAGGAATTCAAACCTAATATTGGCTTCAGGACAATCAGAATACTTGGTAACAGACAAGACAATGAAAGGCTCGAAGGGAGGCGGCACAGGTTGTAGGAGAGCTGATGACAGGGATGTGTCAGCAGTGGGTGAGATCAGACTGTTTCCATGTATGCACAATGAATGTACCAACCTTTATTTTGGAAATGTGAAACTGAGAGATCAATTCTCATTCCAGGAGCAGCAATCAGAAGCTTTAACTCCCTCATTCTCAGTCTCTGTGGTGCAATTGGTCAGTGCGTTCAGCTGTTAACTGAAAGATTGGTGGTTTTAGACCACCCAAGGTGGTCTCACCCATTAGTGTTCATTGTCACTCAGTTCCCGGTTGTCACTGGGCACTTGAGTTGAATGTCAGGGCCCCCAAAATGTTGGCGGCTCCACTGTTATCCAGTGAGCTCCCAGGCAAGCGGATTTTCTTTGAATATTCATTTCAAATATAATGAGAAAACAATTAAACCCACCATATGCCAACATCTAACCAACTGCAAATTTATGAAGTTATTGGATTCAAACAAGCCCATCAATTATTCTCACTTCCTCAGCTCCACAGTGAGTGAGACAGGGAAAAGCAGCAAAGCAGCAATATTCCAGCCCCGCACTCTCCAATCACCCGCTGCCAGCAGAAAGCAGCGACTGCAGCTTCAGTCAGCGGGTTACTGCCCATCCCTGGAACGCGAGATACTCCAACCCGGGCCAAACCTCCCAATACACTGAGCACAGGCTCGGTAAAATGCAGGTAGATTATATCCCGGTCACTAAACCTCCGAGCAGCATTTACAGAATTCCCGAGTGAGTGAGTCACAAATAAAAGTCACACCAACTTTCTGAATCGTTTCACTGTAAAATTCATTCATTTTATTGAAAAGTTCACTGTTGTGAATCTGAAAATGAGCACCATGGGATTTGTGTTACTGAATGACATTTCCATTGTTTGTCCGTCAGGTTTGTCATTCAAATTGTGTTGGATATTGAAGTGATTCTGATTTCAAAATGAGGTCACAAAGCAGCTAAACATTAAATCCAGAAACAAATCCTGAGGAAAAAGGATCACAATGTTTGGAAGGAGGTGCAGCTGAGAAGCGGAAGCTGTGAATGGTGTTATTGATGATAGAGTGGAAAGCATTGGGGCCTTGGTCAGTCATCGTGTCTGAGTGATGAAAATTATGCTCTTAAAATCCACTGGGGTTTCCCCAGGAAAGTTCCAATCTTATCGACTGTGCTTCTTATTATTGTTGATTTCAACCAGGTGTTCACAGAACTATTGGATCAATGGAATAAAAAAAGTCAAAAAATTCTCCTGGTTTTTGGACTCTAAGGGAATGAAGGGCGATCGGGTTCGGGTGAGAAATTGGTGTTGAGGCTGGGGGTCCTCCATGATCTTATTAAGTGACGGAGGAGGCTTGTGGGGCCTTATGACCTATTGCTGCTGCTTTGCTTCTGTTCTATTTCAGTATCAATACCAACCAAGGCGATGGGCAGTAGCATCCTGAGCTCGGTAGTGCAGCTGTAGTGATTGTTGATGGTTTAAGGTCTTATTCTTTATTGAAGCTTGGTTTCTAACCCCAATGCTGCTAAAATTGCCCTATTGATCGACAAAGTGCCAACTCACAGTTAAAGCAGGTGTGTGCAGTGTTTCACTTTAACAGGAAGAATGAGGAGACACAATAAAAATATAAATGGCTGTGGGGAAAAGGCGGGGTTTTGAATTCACTGATGCGTCGAATGTCCTCCTCCTCTGCTCAAGCTATCTATAGCTTTATACCAATGATGCTAACCTGTCCATAGGGCCAGTCATCGTGGCCGAGTGTTTAAGGCAATGGGGTTTCCCGCTTTTTGTTATTTCTGGACTTAACTGTGTGTCTACAGAGTTAATTATCGGTTAAATGGAATAAAATCCATCAAAACACAGGGGCGTTTTCCTTTTTCTGTTCATTCCCGAAGATATTCATGAAACCTGCAGTGGAAATGAAGCAAAACTTGGCATCATGCTTGTTTTCTTGGTGTTTGTCTCTCCTCAGAGACACCTCCTTGTCCTCTGTCGCTCTCGGTGAATATGTCTGTGTGTGTTCCAGTTCCCCGAGGGGATGAACAAATTTTTACCATCACTAACTTAATTCATATTAATTATGCAGCTTCAGATGAAAATGTTACAGAAAAAAATGTGAGGATGAAAAATGCAAGAGGAGTTTGCAATGTTTGGAAGGAGGTGCAGCTAAGAAGTGGAAGATGTAAATGATGTTATTGACGATTGAGAGGAATGTTTTGCAACCTTGGGGCTTTTGTAGGTCGATTACCTTCTACAAATTGAAATTCAGAACAAGCTGAGGTATCATGTGGAAAACAATAATTTCAGGGTTGTGGGTTCGCCCCGCTTCTTACAAACAAATAATGACCAACCTGCACTGCAGTTCCTGTGAAACTTGCAAGGCAGCACAGGAGAGATATTGACCACGGAAAACACTTGATGTACATCAAATTCAAAGCACTTTCATATCACATCTCTTTCTGCCTCACCTCCAGCTCTTTCTGCCGGTCCAGGTAGAAGTTTGATGCAAACACAGTCAGCTGGTACAAATGTAAAACACAACATTGATCGGTTTACAGATAACAGTGTATAGAGACACCAGGATCTTCCTGATTCTCCCAAGTGCTGATTATAGGAATATGCACAGTGCCGATTATCCACAGTCACACTCTCCTTCCAGTCTTGTGTACGTTGTTCAGCGTTGAAATGTTCATATTTGTACACCAGGTTTCAATGTGAAGAAAGCAGAGCTGTGAGAAGCTTATATTAATCAGCAGATGTACTGCAAGAAGTACCTTGAATGACTGTGAAAGAAGTAACTGTGGTGTTGGGAAACATAAGATTATAGAAAGTTACAGCAAAGAAAGAGGCCATTTGGCCCTGTGTGCTGCTTTCAAAGAACTCTGAGGAAGAGTCATACGGAATAGAAGCATTAACTCTGTTTCTTTCTCCAGAGATGCTGCCAGACATACTGAATTTTTCCAGCATTTTCTGTTTTTATTACAGATTTCCTGTATTCACAGTATTTTGCTTTTATCTCTGGATTTCTAGCCCAGTGACAATGCCACTACGCCACCTCCTGAATGCTGACAAATGAATAAGAAAATACGGGTGTGTTTGGGTAGGTTTTCTCCTATTTAAAATGATAAATCCTCAGGCGGCAGGGTTCAAACCCATGTGTTCATTTTAAACAACAAATGTAAATTATTGAACATTCACTCACACTTAAATGAGCATGCTTGGATAATGCTCTTGCCAGGTTTCAAACCGCAGCTGCATCATATGTGAAGCGAGTATGACCCCACTCGCCTCTATAAACCCTGCGCTGTAAAGAGCCCAATGGAGCTGTCTGGAATGTTAAACGGTGACGTCATGCAGCAGCACTTTGGGTCTTTGTTTTGAAGAAATGGAATTCGGCTGTTCTCATTAGGAATGCTGGAGACAGACTGATCAACAATGTCATCATCAAATGGCACAGCGCAGTAAGAGGCCCTAAGATGGAAGCAAAATAATCTAGGTGCTGGAAATCTGAAATAAAAACAGGAAGTGCTGAGAAAAACTCATTAAGCCTGGCAACATCTATGGGGAGAGAAGCTGAGTTAACGTTCCGAGTCCGTATGTCTCTTCTTCAGAGTCAGACCGACTCGAAGCATTAACTCTGCTTCTCTCTCCACAGGTGTTGTCAGACCTGTTGAGTTTTTTCAGCATTTCCTGTTTTTACTACAACATGAAGCCCTTCACCCCATCGTATCTGTGCCAGCTATTTTTAAAGAGCTAACCAACTTGTCTCAAATTCCTTCTGTCTTTACTAAAACCTGAGTTTTCCCCCTTTCAATCTTTGTCCATTTCTCGCGTGAAGGTGGAGTTTCTGCAGAACACAGGCACAGTTTGCCTTAGTTACCAAAGTTTCTCTGACCCAATGACATGAAGAGTTGGACTAGGATTCCTCATAAAGTTTTTGATACAATCATTGTTTATTTATGCAATTGATTTCATATCGAATTACAGAAGAACTTTATTCTGATCAAGCAGGTCATTATTATTTCTGAGCTGCTGTCTACAATCTAATTCCATTTGCTCTATAAACTGGAGAGCTGGATTAAGGTTCAGTCTCTGGAGGATTGGGTCTGACTCCCGCCGCTCCCAAGTTTTCAGCTGCTTCCCACTTTCGGGTACATTCGGAATTCCCTTTGGGTGAGCAAGGGACAAGTCCAGTTTAATACGAGGAGTCGGGCTGGTTGTTGTCCTTCATTTGACAGGGCGAACGAGGAGAGACAATGTAAATAGAAATTGGTGTGAAGGAAAGGCGAGTGTGTGGAATTGGTTTAGTTGCTCTTCCTGAGAGCCAGCACAGACACGACGGGCATAAAGACTTAGTTTATAGCCACCTCTGGTTTCATATGAACATGTTTTACCCAAGGAATTGCTATTAGTCGTGGATGAGAGTTGAGGACGATGTTCCTGACGTCCATCGGGGTTTCCCCAATGTTGGTTTGCTGACTGCGGTTCTCGTTGTTCCTGATTTTAACCAGTGCCAACAGGATTAGTTATCAGATAAATAGAATCAAACAAAAACTCCCACGCTTTCTTATTCATCTGCAAGGTTTTGCAAAATCTGCAGACGGAAATCAAACAAAACTTAGCCGGTTTGGTGACATCCTTTCTTTCTGGGTGTTTTTCTCTCCCTAGGCCTCAGTCACTCTCGGTGTACATGTCAGTGTGTGTTCAGCTGTGTGTGTCAATGTGCTTCAGTTCTTCATTTTCATCATCCACACTTTATTCACCTTAGTTTTGTGGCTTCATATTAAAATCGTAGAGAGAAAATAAAAACAGGTTGAAAAGGTTCAAGAGGAATTTTGTTCCAGCATTTTTGGGTGGACACTATTCAGCTACTCAGTGTCTGCACGCTGCAAAGAGAAGGGTGATTGAAATTTTCACTGAGCAACATTTAAACAGACAGACACCGAGTCCTTGTGGTCGAGTGGTTAAGGCAATGGACACATCGAGAGAATGAATGTGTAAATGCAAAAAGCTCAAACTGATACCCTCAGACATCAGGAACTGTATTTCTTCCCGAAGCTGTTCCACGTGTGACATTTGAAGCTCTGATGTGAAACTTCAACTCTCACTCCACTGATTCGGGTGGAGCTGTTGTGTGTTTCAGTTTGCAATCAATAAGTAAATCAGGCTTGTTTTAACAGTTTGTACCAGATCAATAAACCTTCATCGCCTGGCCGGGAATCGAGTCCATGGTGAAAGAGCGGGATCCTCACCTCTACATTAAGAGAGAAAGCTATCTATTACCCTTGCAACGTGCTTTATCTACGCCGCATTTGCCCTTTTTCAGATACTTTCACCAGAGATAAGTTTCTGCTACAGGATTTTATTATGAATGACATCTTCGGGTAATGACAGCCACTGTTTTGAAGGGGCGAGCTGCAGCGAAGGGTTGGCACCAAAAAAGTATTGTTCAACTGGTCTCGTTCCAAACCCTGTGCTGGAATTAAAGAAAAACTTTGAGTTTGCTCAGTGCCTTGACTTCAAAAGTGAGGATGCAAGAAAGTACATTTCCATAGCATGTAATAAAATGTCGGAACCTGGGAAATGATGCTGGGAGACATAAAATAATAGACAGTTACAGCAAAGAAAGAGGCCATTCGGCCTGGCGTGCTGCATTCAAAGAGCAGTTGCTATTGATTGGTCAGGAGTGATATTTATGTCAGTGTAAACAGTCGGCAGTGAAATCATTACCACATTACCACGGCAGAAAGTCATCAGTGAAAGCAACTGACACACATCAAATTCTGCCGTTTTCATGTCACATCTTTTAATTATCTGATCTCCATCTCAGACATTTCCCGGTCTATCAAATATCATCCATGAAGAACTTTGCCCTGATCCTCATTCCACTAGGAGACTTACTGTGAGTAAAGCACAGCAAGTGGCTTCATAGCTCATTGGTTAGAGTAGTGGTCTTATAAACCAGTGGTTGTGAGTTCAATTCTCACTAGGGCCTATAGCTGAAATTCAGTGGCGAAGTAACCTTTGAGGAGTACACTGTAAAAAGATCTTGGAAATGATTTGAGTGGGCACTAAGATGGCAGATAGAAGGTAAGCAGGTGTAAATATGTTCACTTTGCTGTAAACATTAGAACAGCAGCATGCATTTCAAATGTGAGAAAGTGAATGTGCTAATGCTCAAAAGTGTGTGTGTACAAGAAATATGGAAAATTAGGAAACCCAATGGCATATTGGCCTTTATTACAAGGGGATTGGAGAGCAAGAATAAAGAGGTCTTTAAAGAAGTGTTTTGGTGAGATGGCATCGAGAATCCCGTGTGCTGTTTTCATCTCCATATTTATAAAAGGATACATTTTCAGTGGAGACGGTACAGAGAAGCTTCACTAAATTAGTCTCTGGAATGAGATGGTTGTCCAATGATGAGAGGCTGAATAAATTGGGCTTTATTCCCTGGAGTTTAGAAGAATGAAAGGTAATCTCATTGAAACCTACAAAATTCTGAGACAGCTTGATAGGGTGGACACAGAGATTGTTTCCACTGGTCAGGGAATCTAAAACACTGGGGAACTATCTCAGGGTAAAGGGCCGACAATTTAGGGTTGAGATGAGGAGAAATTACTTCACGCAAACGGTTGTGAATCTTTGAATTCTCTACCCAGAGGCTTGTGGATGCTCCATCATTGAATACATTTAAGGCTGGGATGGACAGATGTTTGGTCTCTCGGGGAATTAAGGGATATGGAGAATGGGCAGGATAATGGAGTTGAAGCCCAAGATCAGCCATGATTGAATTGACTGATGGAGCAGGTTCTTTGGGCCCTGTGGTCTACTCCTGCTCCTATTTCTTGTGTTCATGTGTATGATAAAGACACTAATTCATGTTATAATAAAAACAGAAAGTGCTGAAAGTTCTCAGCAGGTCTGACAGCAAATATGAAGGGAGAAACAGAGTGAAGATTTCAAGTTTAATATGATTCTTTTCCAAACCATAATTTGGGTGCTAGTTACGACATTTTGCACAACATCAAGACAGGGAATAGAGCCCAGGCGGTGAAAGCACCGAATCTGAACAATTAGGGTGTTTCTATCGCATACTTTTTGAATGAAATTAGCTTCCAACTGAAGGTTTAATGGTTTAAAACTACATCAGATCAGGTAGACTCCCTCTCTTCCTGCTTCTCTTATATTACCGACATAGTTCTGCTTTGTGCCCTTTGGCTACAAGGAAATCTTGTCCAAACTTTGCCAGTTCTGCTGTTAATCAGTAGGTTCCCACACATATACATTTATGAATATTCATTCCAAATAAAGCTAGAAAATGGAGGAAACTTGTGCATAACATCCAACCTATTAGAAAGATTGGGTTCAAAGCAATGAATAGAAATTGATTCTCTGATTTCATATACCAAATTGGAACACACCATTATACCGAGTGGATCCACTGTCTGTTCAAATGTTGTTCAGTGAAACTTTCAATCTTCCTCCGCTGTGTAACGTATGGGCACTGAATCAATAAGCAGTCTCTACTTAAATAAACACAGAAAACGTCGATCCTCTCTTGCAACTTCTAAACCTGTTGTTATTCTTTGTACCATTTACTGTGAAGATATATGATGCAAGTGAATAAAGTTTGTGACGGTAAAAATGAGTTCACCCCTCAGTGAACTGAACCACATTTACAGACACGCATTGTGTATTTAATACCGAGATAGATAGGTTCTTGATTGGTAAGGGGATCAAAGGTTAGAGGGAGAAGGCGCGAGAATAGGGTTGAGAAACTTATCAGCCATGATTGAATGGCGGAGCAAACTCAAAGGGCTGAATAGCCTAATTTCTGCTCCTATGTCTTATGGTTTTATGAACACACACAGACATATACACCGAGAGTGACAGCGGGCTAGGGTTTGTCGCTGAGGACTGGCAAACTCTCAGAAAGCAAGGATGCCACTAAGTAGCTCAGCTTTGTTCCATTTCTGACTGCAGATTCTGTGAATGCTTATGGATGAACAGGAAAGAAGGAACACAGAAGTGAAGCAGGAAAAACAGACGGGAGTGTCCGGAAGGTTCTGACTCCATTTAGCCAATAATTAATCCTGGGGGTTCCAAAAGGACAGAACACTGAGCAGTGCAATCGGCAGGATGCAAACCTGCATGGGCAGATCCCAGTGGAGTTCCAATCCATGGCCTTAATCACTCAGCCTTGACTGGAGACCTCAAACTGGAAAAATGTTGTTCATGTAAAATCATGGAAATGTTACAGCAGAAACTGAGAGCATTCAGCCCCACCTATTCCCACTACCCTGCAATTCCTACAGCCTCCCTTGCTCTCCCTACCAAGACAAACCACTTCATATATCAACGCCCCAAGCTTATCCTAAGGGATTTGATGAAACGTTCTGAAAGGACGAACCAACAGAAACTTTGGCAGTGATGAGATTCAAATCCATGACTCAATAGAAGCTGCAGCCTAAATCGGCCACTCAAACATGCTACTGCTGGCAATATGATAGTAACCATTGCCTTGAGTGGTACTGGTGCTGAATAAGAACATAACAAGTAGCAGCAGGAATAGACCATTTTGTTGCTCGAGCCCGTCACAGTTCCAAAAAATCAGAGCCAAGACAACACCACATCTTGAGGCCATTCAGCCCTGGTCAGAGGAACATCGGCCTTTCAGTTCTTTGATCCTGCTCCGCCATTCAATAAGATCATGGTTGATCTTGTGGTCTCAGCTCCACTTTCCTGTCTGTCTGTTCCGTCCCCTCCCCCCATAGTCCTTGACTCGCTTGTCTAGCAAAAATCTGTTTAATTTTGCCTTGAATAAATTCAATGACCCAGCCTCCAATGCTTCCTAGTTAACATTCCTCACACTAATAACCCCCGAGTGTACAAAAAAAACTCTTCATCTTCGTCTAAAATGGGAGACCTTTTAATCTTTTGGAAACTAGCTCACCTGGTCCCATTCCCCTGCCCTTTCCCTGGACATGCTGCAGGTTTTGGTCCAATTCCCTTTTGAAATCCACAACTGAATCTGCTTCCCCCACACACTCAATTTAACCCCAGCCACCAGCTCTGTCCCTCCCCCCTCACTGGACAGTTTCTCACCCAATAAACAGCCACTGCACCACCTGGTGCAAACCCAGGATCGGGATTTTCTTATTGAGAGTTTGTGGACTCCACTGGTGCTTGTAAAGCCTCAACATCCACTCACCTGCCGCCATGCCTCTCCACCACTGCTCCCCAAGCACTTGGTCGCCTCTAGTCCTCCCCACTCACTTGGCCCCCTCCCCCGTTGCTCCCTTACCACTCAGCCCCTTCATTCCTAACCGCCCACCGGCTCCATTCACTCGCGCAACACTCTGTTGCTCAAGTTAGACCCCGCAACGCACATGCTCCTGGCAGAGTCTGGTATTGCGCCTGCACAGGGAAACGTTGCAGTGAGGATAAGGCACATTCTAGGATCACTGCCATTAAAAGCTCACGTGGTTGAATAGAAAATTATGTTTTGCGATCCGAAGACAATGAAGCCATTGGGCCAATATGTACAATTATTTTTTTTTAAATCACACGTTCACTTCAGCTGCTGAGACTCCAATGGGTTCACATGCAACTGTTGGGGTTTGTTCTGCTGTTGGTTACTCCCAGAACAGAACTGTGGTGGAGATTTTAGGCACATGGATTGCTGGAACAAATTATTTAGTAATTCTGTATATTATCTCCATGGCTCCAATTGTAATCTGAGTTGAAAATATAATTATCCAGTTAAGATTTCGCCTTCTCCATGGCGGGGTTCCTACCCAGCATTCGCTGCGGTGCAGAATGTGCACTATCTTCTCCACAGAGGATCCCGCGCAGGCGCAGTGATGGGTTGAGAAGGGAGCATGCGCAGGTCACGCTGGCGCATGCGTAATCTGGATGAGCAACTGCGGGGATGCGGTTATCTCCGCTCCACAACCGGAGAGAAACGGCCGATTGTAGGAGGAATGGAGGCGGCCGAGCGGGTGGGGAAGATTCACAAACACCCAGGGGAGGCCTCAAACCCCAAAGGAAACTCCCGGTCCCGCGGTCACACCGAGCGGGGCAGCGGCTGTTTACCGGGTGAGCGGGAGGGATGGAGCCGGCGGCTGGGTTAGACAGGAGGGTTCACAAACACCCGGTGTAGACCCCAAACCCCCAGTAAGAAGATCCCGGGTCCGGGTTTGAACTGGCGGCAGCTGCTCGGGGTTTTCCCGCTGACAGGCCGGGGGGTCAACGGCCGCCATCTTTATAGGGGTCAGTCTGCGGCGGGGCGCATGCGCAGCCACGGAGGGCTCAGCCCCGCCCCTCATTCACTCCGATTGGCTGGAGGACCAGCTGCTGCCGCTCGTTCCTCCAGACCCTCCCCCTTCCTATTGGTCAGAGTCACAGAGAGAAACAGGCCCTTCGGCCCATCGTGTCTGTGCCGGCCATCGAGCACCTGTCTATTCTCATCCCATTTTCCAGCACTTGGCCCCTAACCCTGTAAACTGTGGCGTTTCAGGTGTTCATCTAAATCTTCTTAAATGTTGTTGCCTCCACCACCCCCTCAGGCAGTGAGTTCCAGACTCCAGACTCCAACCACCCTCTTGGGGAAAAAAAACCCTCAAATGCCCTCTAAACCTCCTGCCCCTTACCTTAAATCGATGATCCTTGGTTATTGACAGCCCTGCTAAGGGGAAATGCTTCTTCACTTCCACCCTATTTATGCCCCTCATAATTTTCTATACCTCTATCAGGTCCCCCTCAACCTTCTCTGCTCTAAGTAAAACAACCCCAGCCTATCCAGTCTCTCTTCATAGCTGAAACTCTCCAGCCCAGGCTACATCTGGTGAATCTACTTTGCACCTCTCCAGTGCAGCCGGGGAGGCCGGAGCTGGAGCCAGAGATGCCGTCAATCACTCCCCAGTCATTTTGAGCTGGAGCAAGAGCAGTGCAGAAACCCTAGGATGTGGGTGGGGAGGATTCAGAAACACCTGCTGGAGGCAGGAAACTCCCAATAAGAACCTGCAGCTCTGGGGCTTTTCACCACGAACAGGCCCAGGTTAATGGCCACCATCTTGCTTCAGCAGCGAGCTTTGCGCATGCCCGGCTATCCTGGTGAAACGAGAGTAGGCGGGGCTTCAGGGTCCCAGTGACCAGGAGAAAAGTGATTCATTCATTGATTTTATTCTCACTCTGCACACAGGGGTTTGAGAACTGAACTGAACCAGAGCAGATGGAGGGAGAAAACTGGGAGTGGAGGAAATATATGGGGGAGATGGTATGATGGGTTTGGAATTTAGCGAGGGAAATGGGAGTGTGTTTGGGCCAAGGGTTCGCAGCTTTGGGAAATGAGAAAGTAAAAACAAGAATTGTCTGCTCTGAATTCCTATGCTGTACTTACAGTGATTACTTTTGTAACCTCTCTTTACAGGTCTTAGAAAGGAAGGATTTGGAGATGTGCACTGAAACTAAACATCTTGGTTGAGCCAATTGGTTATCCAGAACCTGAATACCATCGACCTTTGAAGGTGGAAGGGAAAATGTTCGTCCGTTTTGTCTCCAAGAAAATAATTGAAATATAAATGTGACTGGACAAGTATCGAGACACATATACCTGAGTGAGAGTGTTTCAGCACACTGACTGTGGAAGGAGCTTTAACCAGTTACACAGCCTGGACAAACATCACACCATTCACAGCAGAGAGAAACTGTCACCTGTTCTGTGTGTGGACAAGGTTCCAATTGATCGGCTCAACTGTAGAAACACAAAGACATTGGCACCATGGAAAAACCTTGGAAATGTGAGGACTGTGGTAAAGGATTCATTTATCCATCCCAGCTGGAATACCATCGACGCAGTCACACTGGGGAGAGGCCGTTCACCTGCTCCAAGTGTGGGAAGGGATTCACTCAGAAAACCTCCCTGATGTTACACCAGAGAATTCACACTGAGGAGAGGCCCTTCAGCTGCACTTACTGTGGGAAGAGGTTCAGGTATTCATCCACCCTCACTACACACCAGCGAGTTCACACTGGGGAGCGACCGTTCACCTGCTCCATGTGTGGGAAGGGATTCACTCAGTCAGCCAGCCTGCTGAATCACCAGCGCATTCACACTGGGGAAAAGCCGTTCACCTGCTCTGTGTGTGGGGAAGGTTTCACTCGGTCATCTAGTCTTTGGTCACATCAGCAAATTCATACTGAGGAGAAGCCTTTCAGCTGCACCTCCTGTGGAAAGAGTTTCGGGCATTCATCCACACTCGCTGTACACCAACGTACTCACACTGGGGAGAGACCGTTCACCTGTTCTGTGTGTGGGAAGGGATTCACTCAGTCATTTGACCTGGTTAGACACCAGCGGCTTCACACTGGGGAGAGACCATTCACCTGCTCCGTTTGTGGGAAGGGATTTGCTCGATTATTCAGCCTCCAGTTACACCAACGAATTCATACTGAGGAGAGTCCATTCAGGTGCAGTACCTGTGGAAAGAGTTTCAGACAGTCATCTGTCCTCATTGAACACCAGCGAATTCACACTGAGGAGAAGCCATTCAGCTGCACTTCCTGTGGAAAGAGGTTCAGACATTCTTCTGCCCTCACTGTACACCAGCGCACTCACACTGGGGAAAGGCCATTCACCTGTTCTGTGTGTGGGAAAAAATTTGCTCAGTCATTTGATCTGGTGAGACACCAGCGAATTCACACCGGGGAGAGGCCGTTCACCTGCACCGCGTGTGGGAAGGGATTTGCTTGGTTATCCAGCCTTCAGTCACACCAACAAATTCACGCTGAGAAGAGCCCATTCAGCTGAAATATCTGTGGAAAGAGTTTCAGACAGTCATCTAAGCTGACTGTACACCAGCGAATTCACATTGAGGAGAGACCATTCACCTGCTCCGTGTGTGGAAAGGGATTCACAAGGTCCTCCAACCTGCAGACTCACCTGTAAATTCATAAATGACTGCAGGGTTGGATTCTGCAGTTTCTGCTGCTGTTAATCACGTCCAGGATTGATAGTCTGACAATAATTAGGTTTGTTCCTGCTGATGTTAACAGCCGTTTAACTGGCTGGAGTTTAATATTCTGGAGCTGTCACTGATTTTCTGGACTGCAGTGCCCCTTTTTAAAAGCACCATCTGTGATCCTACCCCTTAATTCAAGAGTTCTCAACCGGAACTAAATTACAACAAAATTAGGAACTATTACTTCAATCCTAAATTGATCTTTGGTACGAACTCTACAATTCAGTGTCTGAAAGGTTCCACTGATTAACATCTCCAATTAGAAAGTGCTGATTAATCCTTGCTGACAATTCTGACTCACTTGCACATTACTCACAGTGACACCTCTGTTATGTAATTAAATTATCAAGGAAGATAAACAAAATAGTGAAGTATTTTATAGGCTCATCAATGAAAGCTTCATCAGTCAATGTTGATATTGCTGAATCTTGGAAGTGGCTGAGTTCAATCATTTCTGACACAGCAGTAGCAACATTTGGGAAAGGTGGAACCACAACAAAGACTGGTTTGAGACCTACTCAGCAGAGATGAATCTGTCATTGAAGCAAAAAGCAAAGCCTACCCGATTACAACATAAACCCAACAGCTAGAGCACAGTGTAACTTGAAAGTAGCTGAGACAGTTGTGTAAAAGACAGGGAGCTACTGTGCAAATAAACACTGGATCGCCCATGTCAAGAAATCCAAACTGCCTGTGACAATGGAAATCTGCGTGCTGTGTATGATGGGATCAGGTGGGCGCTTGGTCTGACCATCACCAAAGTTACCCCCTGAAATCAGCAGATGGTGAAGTTCTCACTGACAGAAGTAAACAGATGTCTCGCTGGGTTGAACTGAACTATGAGCTGTACTCTCATGAGACAGATACTTCCCAGTCCCTGCAGCTTCCTGTCATGGTTTGAGTTGGATGAGGACCCTCATCATTTGAACTCAAAAAGGCCATTAATTGTTTAGCAAGCAGAAAGACACCCGGCAAGGATGGAATTCCAGCTGAATTGCTCAAGCCCAGAAAGTCCCATCTAATATCACAGCTTCATGACCACCTCCTTCTCTGTTGGGATGTAGGATCCTTTCCACATGACACGTGTGTGATTGAAGAATGATCACATTATACAAAATGAAAGGTGACAGAGGAGATTGCAACAACTACAGGGACATCTCACTCCTCAGTATCACAGGGACGACCTTCACTAGGGTCAGGCTTAAAAGACTCCATCTACTTGCAGACCGAGTGTATCCAGAAGCACAGTGCGGTTTCTGTGCTGGCAGATCTACAGTGGACATGATCTTCTCCATACGCCAGCTACAAGAGAAGTTTACAATTGGGATTGAATCTAAAATGCTGCCAGCTTCTGTGCTGAGAAAAGTGAAAGGTTATAATGACTGAGTGAAAGTAAACCTTTAAGTATGAATCACAATGAACTTGTACCATTGTAAAAGACATTGAAAAGTTTGATTCCCTAAAGATAAGCTTCAGCCTTGAGGTTCTGTTCCGGAGCTCACAAGCTGTGGGAAGCTCCACCCTCTTTAACTCTTTTCAGTCTCAGAAGGTTGAAGCTCCTTTTGCCTGTGAAAGTGAACTTTTTCAGTTTTATTTTTCTTCAGTTTTATTACCGTCATTTGGAAAGGTGCCTGGGGGAAGAAGAAAATAATAACATTTTGGAAAAGCTGAGAAAAATATCAAGAGAATTGGAAAAATAAAGATTGAAATCGGGTTTGGTTCATCCTTGATCTGAAAATGACGTTATATAAAGTTGTCACAAGTTTGCACATTTGAGAATGTTTCTTCAGCCCCTTTGCTAACAAGCTGAGAAATTAACCCTTTCCACTGACAGCACGGTGACAATTTAAACTAAAGGCTTTGCTTTTTAAAGATTTGGCTTCATCCCATTTGTTATTGTTCAAGACAAAGTGTCTGAGAACAGGAGATATGGGAGTGATCTGCAATCTGATTGCAAGTATCTGTACTTGTGTCTCTGATCTACAAACACCATAATATGAGAGTATTAAATGGGACAGTAAAGTTCCTTGAGTTTTCCTGAATGAGATCGAATGGTAATTCATGGAATGACATATTTAGAATAAAAGATAGAGAAAATCACACCACCAATTGGGAAATGGTATAATTCACTTGGGTATAGTTCAATGGAATAGTTCAATCTAATGTACATGTACATTCTAGTGAAAGTCAGGGAAGTGTAGATGAGACCAGTAAACAGAGATTTCTCTTGGTGATGTTTGTGTCCTTGTCTCTGTATTTTAAAAGAAACTGAATTTGAGAGTCTGGCCACTATCTGAGACTCCAGAACCATGCAGGGGTAGATCAGCAAAGATCTTCAGGCAGACACCCCATTGATATTTTGATAAGATCACCTGAAAGACCAAGAGTAACTTGCGTAGGTTGGCACATGCAGCATGATATTGGGATACAGCGTGACTGTGCAGATGTGATATGTTCCATGTGGTGTAATTAACATGTGGAAATGCATGGTGACCCTACACTGAAGAACAGGTCCCAGACATGCTCAGCTACTCGACAACAGAACAACATGAAGTGATTATTGTGGAAAATTGAATGAGACATTTTAAATCATCAAGACATTAACACACACTCCATAGTGAAACTAACTATAAAACAATCAGCATTGAATTAAACACACTGGTACCTATCAGAGGGACTAAAGTTAAAGTGAAGGGGGAAATAGAATCTGGATTTAGAAAATATCCACAAGGTGGATGGAGGTGAACAGAGAGATGGAGAATCTTTAAAGTCCGTGCATGAACTTTTGTTTGAACCAGATGTATTTACCACATGCTAAAAATGTAGAATTGTGTGGGATGATCAGCAGGTGGGGAGGATGAATCTAAGTCGATAGTTATCACATTTTGACATTTATTCTTGGTGGCAGCTCAAGGATTTGTGTTGCTGATTCTGATCATTCTGGCAGTTTTAGTATGTTATCTACAGTTTGTCTTCAAGAAATTAGGAAAACAAGCTCGGAGCTTAGAAATAGGTTAGTCAGAAATCAGTTGTGAGAAGTCAATCAGGATATTCCCTTTTCAAGGTGGGGAGATCTGTAAGAAATCACTGTCTAATTAACCTTATAAAATCTTCAGAAATGTATTGAATATTATAGGAATAGCTCTCTATCTTTTGCTTAGAAAGAATGAGGGGAGATGGGAGAGAAACTGGAGAAAGATGTGGGTTCAGGGCTCAGACAAGAGGAAACCTTAGAGACAGTTTGTCCCGGTGGGCTAGTGGGAGGGAGGGAAGCAGCAGAGGCAGCTGATCGGATTGTCTCAATCTTAGTGACAAAGAAGCTCCATGAGCTCCTCACACTTGTTGTTGGAGGTGAGGATGGAGGAGACAGGGGAGAGGGAGAGCCCTTCAAAAGGAACTAACTTGTGTTTGAGATATTAAAAAGACTTGACACATGGTGAGTTGAACATAAAGCTGATTTATCTGACTTTTATCCAGAATATCAACCACTATAACTGGGCTGTAGTTTACTAACATCAGCAGAAACAGCCCCAAATGAACATGGTTAGTCCCGGATGGAATTTCACAACAACATCCAATCACTGTAGTTACTTGTGAACCCGCTGGTGTCTCAGCAGGTGGGATGACTGAGTGAATCCCTTCCCACACTCGGAGCAGGTGAACGGTCTCTCCCCAGTGTGAACTCGCTGGTGTGTCAGCAGGTGGGATGACTGAGTGAATTCCTTCCCACATTCTGAGCAGGTGAACGGCCTCTCCCCAGTGTGACTGCGCTGGTGTTCAGTGAGGTGAGATGACCATCTGAACCCGGTCCCACAGTGAGAGCACCTGAACGGTCTCTCGTCAGTGTGAAGACGTTGATGGGACATCAGATTCCCAGAACTTATGCAGCACTTCCCACAGTCTGGACATTTAAAAGGTCTCTCCTCAGTGTGAACTCGCTGGTGTGTCAGCAGGTTGGATGAATCTGTAAATCCCTTCCCACACTCAGAGCAGGTGAAAGGTCTCTCCCCAGTGTGAACTCGCTTGTGAGTCAACAGGTGGGACAACCGAGTGAATCCCTTCCAGCACTTGGAACAGGTGAATGGCTTCTCTCCAGTATGACTGCGCCGATGAATTTCCAGCAGGGAAGGGTAATTGAATCCCTTCCCACAATCCCCACATTTCCACGGTTTCTCCCCATTGTGACTGCGCTTATGTTTTGACAGGTCAGATGATCGGCTGAAGCCTCGTCCACACACAGAACACGTGTACGGTTTCTCCCCACTGTGAACAGTGCTTTTTCCCTCCATGTTCAAAATCCAATGATATTCAGGTTACGATAGAATGGGCGACTCCATCAAAGTCTGATGTGATGTTTGGTTTCAGTTTCCTGACTGTAAATCCTCCCCTTCTAATACCCTGTGAAATTGATTTAAAACAGAAAAAAGGGAGTGAGAGAGAACCCACAAAAACACAAAGGCAGGTTGTGAAATTGAGCTGAATGAATCTGGGAATTTGTGGGGACGGCACGAGGAAAAAGTGACCATGAAAACTGCTGGATTGTCATAAAAACCCAACTGGTTCACTAATGTCCTTCAGGGGAGGGAACCTGCCACCCGCTCTGGGCCTACACAAGACTCTGGTCCACAAGGGAGGAGAGGGAGAGAGAGATGGGAGAAACAGGGGGTGAAGGGATATCAACAACACAACAAAAACTTTGACAAAATTTCCAGAAACCTCAACCTCCACCCTCGGAAGGACCAGGGTAGCAGGTGTATGTGACACACCATCACCTCCAAGTTCCCCTCCAAGTCATACACCATCCTGACTTGTCTGACATCCAGTACTAAATCAGCAGAAAGTTCCTCCATTTAATTACTGGGAAGACTGAAGCCATTGTCTTTAGTCCCAGCTAAAACCTCCACTCCCTAGACACCAACTCCATCCCTCTCCCGGGAACTGACTGAGACTGAACCAGACTGTTCATAGGAATAGGAGTAGGCTATTCAGCCCATCAAACCTGCTCCACCATTCAATCCGATCAATGTCTTTTTCCCCACACTATCCCCATATCCCTTTATGTAATTGCTAAGCCTGTCATCCATTCCTTTGTTCCCTCTAGTCTCAACTCCCAGCCGGCTTCCCACATTCAGCACCCCTGTAATCCAGAACTGTGCTTACTCGCACCAAGTCTTGTTCACCCATCACTCCTGTACTCACTGACTTACAAAGGCTCTTGGTTAAGGGGAACCTAGATTTTAAATTTCTCATCCTTAGTTTAAATTCGTGCAAGGTCTTTCCTTCTCTATCTCTGTGATCTCCTCCAGCCTCACAATCCTCCAAGATATCTACACTTCTCTAATTCCGACCTCATCAGCATTCCTGATTTTAACTGCTCCACCTTTGGTGTCTCTCCCAGCAGCTGCCAAGGCCACAAGCTCTGGAATTTCCCCCACTAAACACCTCAACTTCTCTTTTCTCCTTTAAGATACTCCTTAAAACCTACCTCTTTTAGTAGACCTTTGTTCATCTGCCCTGATATCTCTTCAGGTGGCTCAGTGTCAAACGTTGCTTTCTAACATTCCTGTGAAACACCTTGGAGCATTCTATCACACAATAGAATTAATTAATTAACGTTTCGCGGGGGCAGTATGTGATGGTCAATATAAGCTCAGAGTGGGAGAGAAATTGACTATAGCACAGGAAAAACAATTTCTGACTCTGAAAGATACTGTAGGAAGATAAAGCTGGGAAGCCAGCAGCACATGGTCAGGGGATGGGCAGCAGTGGACATCTCATTTAGAGAGAGTTGGCAGAAGTTACAGTAGAGTACTAAACATAGTTAAAACACACCCGGTATTAGAGGCAGGAGAAGTTAGACAGTGGCAGAGAGGTGATCAGGAATGGCAGAGGTAAAACAGAGCAACAGGTGGACATGGATTCAGATCCACAGTAAAGGAGTCACACCAGCCCCAGAGCCATTGAAATCTCACAGATAACAGAGAACAACAATAAAGGTCTCAATTGTAGATGAATACTCAAAAATATTAACCTCTGAAACTATTTCACTCATTCCAACTTTAGACTTTCCTGCTGGAGCCTGCGACTAGAAAGAAAACAGAAGCACTAGAGTCAAAGAAAAATCTCCCAGTTGAGGAAATACCCAGGGAGCGGGATGATGTCACCGTGTAATTGTCAATAAGTGATGATGTCACAGTGTAATTGTTGATGTGTGATGATGTCACACACATGGACACAAGAACATCTGTGTCGGTGCAAATCAGTGATCACCACACATTATGAAGGATGTGAGGGTCCTTGAGGGATGCAGAGTAGATTTGCCAGAATAATTTGAGGTGTGAGGGATTTTAATTGTAAGGTTAGGTTCGGGAAACTGGGGTTTTCCTACTTGGTGTAAAGGAGATTGAGAGGAGATTTGAAAGAAATGTACAAGATTATGAAAGTTATGTATAGGGTAGTTAAATAAAATCTTTTCCCATTAGCTGATTATAAAAGGATTAAGGGACAGAGATTTAAGATTTTAGGCAAGATCCACAAGGGGGATGTGAGAAAGAGATTTTTTACACGGTGACTGGTAGTGACCTGGAACTCAATGCTTACATTCAAAGGCTGATGATATTAAGGAGCTGAGGAATCAAGTGACTTTCAGATGTTGATGTGCTGTTTGGCTTGAGTTTCCCCTCCTCTTCCAAAATCCTGTAAATGGAATACACTGTCAGTCCATGACAGAAATTCTGAAAGGATTCTCTTGGCTTGAGTTTGCTGTGTGTAAATCCTCCCCTTCTAATCCCCTGTAAAAGGAGTTTCCAAAATCCATCCTGTCAGTCCAGGATAGAAATTCACATCATTCTTTCCTCCTGCTACCTGGACCAGGATGACCGCGCATGCGCCCTGCTGCATATTGCCCCCTATAAAGATGGCGGCCGTTACACTGGGCCTGACGAAAGGAGAAATCCAGAATTTTTGGGCCCGTTCTCTGTAAACACGAGACCAGGTACCTTGTTATTTGGGGTCTGCAGCCTGCACTGTATCTTTATGAAGCCTCCCTGCCCACACCGCTGGCTCCATTCCTCCTCACACACCCACTAACTCTGTTAGTTTGCTCCGCTCGACATTCACTCACCCGCTATAAGCAGCTTCAGTCACAGACCAGCACTGCGCATGCTCATGAAACAGACCGCAATGCGCATGCTTCAAACACACACACACACACACACACACACACACACACACACAGAGTAATGCGCATGTGCAGGAAGCTTTAATGGGGATAGGGCACATTCTGCTCCGCAGTGAATACTGGGTGACCAACCCGTCATTCAAAGGTGATAATGTGCAACAGAAACCTATGTCCTGTAATCAGAATACGATGCCAAGAGGGCAAGATATAAAATTATTGAATCAATCGATGCAGTGACCAGATTGGTCTGGTCTCCACCATATAATTCTCTCCTGTATGTAATGAACTGCAGAACAAAGCCCCACAGCTAGACCTGAACCCAGTGGAGTCTCAGCAGTTGGGGTGAGCAGGTGCCTTTTTTTCACTCCCAAACATGGAACATTAAATGCCTCTTGCCAGTAGCAATGCCCTGACTGTGGATCAAACTCTATGAACTTTTCAAGTTGGAGTGTTAACATGTGGGCAAACTGAATAAAGCCCTTTGCACTCATAAAGTATCTGAATGGCCTCGCACCAGTGAGACTGTGTTGCTGTGTCAGTACAAGGGATGATGAGTGAATCCCTTGCCATTTCCAGCTGGTGAATGATCTGTTTACAGTTTGAGTTTACCTATATGTTTTCAGCTCAGACATGGTTCTCGAAATCTACTGGTAATGGGTTCGTCCATAAGAACAAGGAGCAGGAGTAGGCCATTCGGCCCCTCAAGCCTGCTCCGCCATTCAATAAGATCATGGCTGATCTGAAAGTAACCCAAAATCTATATTGTGCTTACCCCCGATAATTTATCCCCCCCTTGCTTACCAAGAATATATCCACCTCTGTTTTAAAAATATTCAAAGACTTTTCTTCCACAATCTTTTCAGGAAGGGAGTTCCAAAGACTCATGGCCCTCTGAGAGAAAAAGAACTTTGCTTCAGCTCCGTTTTAAATCGGTGACCCTTTATTTTTAAACTGTAATCCCTAGTTCTAGATTCTCCCACAAGAGGCAACATCCTCTCCATATTAACCCTGTCAAGTCCCCTCAGCATCTCATATGTTTCACTAAGGAGTTAAAGAAATGCAAAATAGTGCAGGTGCTGGCTATCTGAAATAAAAACAGAAAATACTGGAATTCTCAAGAAATCTGTTAGCGTCTGTGGAGAGATAAACATGGTTTTCATTTCAGGCCTGTAACCTTTCATCAGAACTGCACTGCATCTGAACTGTTAATTTTGCCTCTCAATCCAAAGATGCTGCCTGGTGTAATCAGGGAACTCAAGAAGGAAAAAAGAAAATCACATTGAGGAAGGAATCAGATTGGACTGTTTCCATATAACCATAATGAATGTCCCATCCTTTATTTTGAAAGAATAAAACTGATAGAGAGTGATAGTCATCTGGGTAGTGGCAACCTCAAGATTTGACTCACATTCACTCTGGTAGGGATACCTTGTTGGCTGACCTTTCATAAGTCTCTGTGGCGCAATTGGTCAGAGTGTTTGCCTGTTTATCGAAAGGTTGGTGATTCAAGACCATCCAGCGGCAAAGCTGTTACTGTTTTCCCTCCATCAGTATTCATTATCACATGTTCCGCATTGTCACCGGGTACTTGGCCTGCAAAATAATATCCCCAAAATGGTGCCAGATTTACTGTTACCCACACAAAAAGCAAACACACAAACACATATAATGAGAAAAGATTTGAGCCTACTAAATACCTTCATCGAACCCATTAGAAATCTAGGAAATTATTGGATTCAAACAAAGCCATCAATTAATCTCTCTTCCTCAGCTCCACAGTGAGTGAGACAGGGAAAAGCAGAAAATCAACCCGGGCCAAACCTCCCAATACACCGAGCACTGGCTCAGGGAAACGCAGGTAGATTGTATCCTGGTCACTAAACCTCCGAGCAGCATTTACAAAATACCCAAGTTTTTGAGTCACAAATAAAAGTCACATCAACTTTCTAAAGCTTTTCACTGTATTTGTTCTCAAGTATAAGATTTGCAGCTGAGGCAAAGCTTCAACCCTCACTCCACTGATTCTGGTGGGGCTGTTAAATGTTGCCATGAAATCGTTTTAACAACTTCACACCAACTCCCTCTCACCCCCGCCACACTGCCCTGAAATTCATGTTTTCAGATTACCCCTACATTCTTTTTGATTCAGCTTGGTTTTCTATTGTGATATGAAAAGAACGTTGTCAAAAACTGCCTTTTCCTCATTTCATTTTAACCTCTATATATCTACTTATTTACGAAACTCTGCCTTTGAATTCCCTTGTTTTCCACCTCGTAAAAATGTGCCTCCAATTTCCCAGAATCATCTTCGCTTTGAAGTCCTCCAATTCCACAATTACCCTTTTGCTGCCAGTTTTTGTTTTCACTCCAACGCGCCAGGGTCAAATCCCCACTGAACTCATTAATGTTTATCTTTGTTTTGCGCTTTATTGAGTTTGTCCCCTTTCCATAATCTCTCTAAACTTGACATTTTGGTCATTCTTTCACAAAGCTTTACCCACTGAAATATGCTCCAGTTGCCTCACTTCATTCCCAGACACAGATCCAGCACTGTTTTCATACTGAATGGGCGAGGGAACAAAGACACTGATTATGTGGAATGTGCCGCCAGGAAGTCTGGTGAAGGCAGGTTCAATAGAAGTATTCAAGAGAATATTAGATGATTATTTGAATAGAAACAATGTGAAGGAGTACGGGGATGGCAGGGCAATGACACTAGGTCATAAGGCTCACTTGGAGAGCCAGCACGGAAACAATGGGCCGAATGGCCTCCTTCTGTGCCATTAAAAGTCTGATTCTGTAAAGTCGTGCTTGCATTCAATTCAAAATATTACCCCTTCTCTTGGCCAGTAGTATAGATCATATCCCAGTCTAAATTAGGATAATTGAAGGTTCCCATTATCAACACTCTGTACTTTTTTCTTCTTTTTTAAAGTAATAACATACAGATATCCTCCTTTATCTAAGATACACATAAATGCTGCGGATGCTGGAAATCTGAAACAAAAGCAGTAAATACTGGAAAAACTCTGCAGGTCTAGCAAAATCTGTGGAGAGAGAGAAGGAGTTAATGTTTCGAGTCCGTATGGCTCTTCTTCAGTGCTGCTGAGTTTTTCCAGCATTTTCTGTTTTTGCTCTTGTATCTCCTTGCAACAATTTGGTGGTCTGAAGTATACATCCTAGCATAGCAGTTCCTCTTTTGCTCTTTAACGTTAACCAAATGGAATCCATCTTTGAGCACGCAATGATATCATCCCCCACCGTCCCCGTCCCCCGCCCCCCAACCCGCCACCACCTCTCCCCGCCCCCCAGCGCTTTAACATTTTATTTGCCCAACATTGCTTCTTTATTCCATTCCCCATCATTGCTGATACATAATGGAAATAGCTATTAAGTTTTTAATCCAAGCCGGTATTGAATCAGTTCCCTATTCCTTCCACCATAGCAGAACCCCACATGGCGATTTTGTCTGCAGTCAAACTCCATTCATCACTACGTGCACTTGCACACGTGCTCTGCCAAACATTTCAAAATATCTCGGAATTTACCTCCAGTCTGTTTCCTCCTGTTTCTCAACTATTCTTAACTCTGCTGCTATTTGCCTCTCCTGGTGTTATGTGCACCATGTTTTTCCTCTCAACCTGTAGCTCACCTATTATTTGAAAAGAAATAATACCTCAACTCAATGGCACCAGTCCCTTTCTTGAATCAATTCACCGAACGGCACTTATAACAATAATTACGCTGGAATCTGTTTGTGTTCATGGCGAGCAGCCGCGATTTTCCTAAAATAGATATATATGAGGCAACACAAATAAGCAGATGGCAGTAAACTCGCAGCAAAACAAGCCGGATATTTATGTAAATTAGCACAGAAATAGGGCCACAACAGAGAGCTTATTGACAAAAGAGTAACCAGAAATTCCCCACCAACCAAAACAGATTCATAATGATCAATGAATGCAAATATTACAACGAGGAACACAGATTGCTTCAGTATTTGTTGATTCAATGTTTTTCTTTCCCATTAGTAAAAATGAAAAAAAATGCAGGATTCTACACGGTGATAAGAGCAAAGATTCTTCTGCAAAGCATGCAGTTCGACAAAACAAAAAAAAACTTTTTTCTGCAAAAACATACCATTTCCAACATTTCTACTTAAACTGTAAGCATATTTCTGTGAATGGCCCATTTTTAATTTTACAAGAGGTAGCAAAAACTCTATTTACGCATTGATTTACTGTTTGTAGCATATAAATGATTTTTTAAAACCCTGTGTTCTCCAGATTTAAAATATTTCTGGGGCTACCAATTAATTATCTGTTTTTCGTTCCCTCTTCTATTCAACCATCTTCTGTTGGTACATCAATGACCTTCCTTTCATCCTCAGGTCAGAAGTGGAGATGTTCGCTGATTGCACAATGTTCAGCACCATTCGCCACTCCTCAGGTACTGAAGGAGTCCATGACCAAATGCAGCAAGACCTGGACAATATCCAGACAGCTGAGTATCTAACCATTGCCCTTTGACGTTCAATGCATTGCCATCGCTGAAATCCCCAATGTCAAATACCTTGGGGTTACCTTTAACAAGAAACTGAATTGGGCGAGCCATATACAATGTGTGACTACAAGAGCAAGTCAGAGGGTATGAATCCTGCGGCGAGTAACTCATCTTCTGACTCCCCAAAGCCTGTTCACCGCCTACAAGGTACAGGTTAGGAGTGTCCCCACTTGCTGGATGAGTGTAGCTCCAACAATACTCACGAGGCTTGACACCGTCTAGGCCAGAAATGCCGCTTGATTTTCACTACATCCACAAACATTTACTCTCTCCACCACCAACGCAATGTGGCAGCAGTGTGTACCAGCTACAAGATGCTCTGCAGGAATTCACCAAGGCTCCTGAGACAGAACCTTCCAAACCCACAACCGCTACCACCTATAAAACAAGGACAGTGGACACATTGGGACACCAGCAACTGGGAGTTGCCCTTCAAGCAACTCATCATCCTGACTTGGAAATATATTGCTGCTCCTTCGTGTGGCTGGGTCAAAATCCTGGAATTCCCTCCCTCACAGTTCTTTGGGTGTACCTACACCCCATGGACTGCAACAATTCATGAAGGCAGCTCACCAGCACATTGGCAAGGGCAATCAGCAATAGGCAATAAATTCTGGCCTAACCAGAGAGGCCCATACCTCATGAATGAATAACAAAAAGCCTTCCTTTTCCTGCCTTTCCCTCTTCAATTCAAGACGGTTATTCCTACTTCCCTTCCCCTCTCTGCCAGTCTTCAATTCAGCAATTCAATTCCCTCTCCCTCTCTTTCCATGATCCATTGATGAATATAAGTCACTTTTCTCTCTTTCCCACTTCAATTGAACAAATTACCTTTTTTTTCTATTTCTAACCGTTTTACTTTTCTATTCCATTGATGAGAGTTAGATCTCTTTGTCATATCTCAGTCAGAACTTCCTTCCACAATCAGTTAACATGTTTGACCACACATCAACAGACTCGCACTCTTTGGCTCTCTGTCGACCCACCAATCGGTCTGGCTGAAACCATTCAGCATGGCCTCTATCAATGATTACCCTTATCACCCATCACAATGCCCCTGCAGGATTCTTTAAGCAGTTGCTCGCCCTTTCTCTTATTGAAGTACCCCCTTTCCCGCATCTATTGCTATCCCTGGCCTTTGGTTAACACTTCTGTTGAAATTAGTTTGAGAACAATTTAACCTGCCTCTTCCACTGAGATTTCAGCCCTTTGTTGCCGTTGAGAATTCTGATAGATTGTTCTCCCTAAAAGTTAACTAATTGGCCAGCACCAAAGTTGACCGTTTGTGGCAGGGACTTATTCTGATCTGATTTGTTCTGTTTATTACGTAAAACATTTTTATTTTCAGCTTACACTTGCAGTAACATGGTGAAGTTTCATGTACATCAGGCCTTTATACATATTGCCTTCTACATGCACTATTCAACCATGGACTGAAGAATATGGGGTATGTCACCCATTTGTGCACAGATTGTGGATCTAATTAATCGTGCTGCAAATGAATGCACACAGCACCTGATGATGCACAATCTGGACCGTCAGAACTCCCGCACATAACATGGCGAAGGTGAAAAATGCAGGTTGTAAGGAGACGTCGAAAATGGAAAAGCAATCATTTCATCATCAGAACTATTCACTGGCCACAGTTGCAAAATGCCAATGTAGGAAGATGTGTGGCTGAAACGGATAGGTTTATGACAAAACATTTCAATCCAGTCATTTCCTCGGGTTAGCCCATCAGCTGAGGCAGGCCCGGTCTAACATTATAAAGCCCGGTTCAGAATGCTGGCTCAGATGTGGTGGCAATACAGAATAGCACTTGATCCTATCAGCCTTTCCACTAAAGGCTGTTCCACGTGTTAGAACACATATTCGGTGATGCAATGGGCGTAGATTGTGCTCATGTGGAAGTTTCCCTTTTCTCGTTGAAAACGAAACAACGGGGTTTATGGAATCTGGAGCCGGAAGACAAATAGCTTTGAGGACCACGGCAGACCTGGTGCCAATTCAGATGGTCGTGTGCTGGCAATGATGGGACACTTGTATAGATGGCGATGAGGAGCCTGCTTATTGACTATCTGTCAAATGAGCATAATTTACATTATATAATATGGGAAATGGGGCTGAAACACATGATAGCAGATAATTCCACTTGAACAGATTGCGCCAGCGTGTTCTAGTGAAATAGCGACCCCATGTGGCTATGAGTGATATAACTCGAACGTTGCACGAACATAACTGTATTGTTCTGGAATTTATTTCCCTTAGCAACACAACACTGTGAGACTAAATTGTAATGAAACAACTTCCCAATGCATTCACTTCCTAGACTTTCCCCGTTTCTGTTCTGAGTCAGATGGAATTCAAACTGAGGACCCTAGGGAAGCTCATGCTTTGCTGTTGTGGAAAATTAATCGATAATTGTAAAATTCTTTACTTAGATAATCAATAATCCTAACTGCTAAAAATCAAATGCCTAATCTTTAAGTGTAAATTTGCCTGGTATAAGTCCCAGAAAGTATTTGAGTGTAGGTTACGGGGTTTAACTGCAATTCATCAACTAATTATTTCCATTAATGCCATAATCTCCCACATCAGATTCCTGGGGCATTGGGATGATTTGGGAGAAAGAAAGACCTTCAAATGCCGATGGGCTGCAACTCAAAGGTTCCAAAATAAATATCCTGGCATGATTGTTTGCTGGTGTTTTTGGAAATGGTTTTAATTATCTTGGTCGGACGATGAGAATCTGAACGTCCACTTGGATTGGATAGAAGCACAGCTTGAAATTTTAGGCAGATAATTAAAAGGCCCTAACGATAGACAGGGGAAGCAAAGATTTGAATTTAGGCAACACGATTGAAAGAAATAGGAGCAGGAGTGGGCCATTTGCTCTCGAGCCTACTCGGCCATTTAACAAGATCATGGCTGACCTGATTGTGACATTAACTCTACTTTCCTGCCTGCCGTCATAACCTGTGGCTCCCTTGTAGATCAAAATTCTGTCTCATTCAGCCTTGAACATATTCAATTACCTAACCCCCACCTCTCCCTGCGGAAAATAATTCCAAAGACTGACGACCATCTGAGAGAAGAATTTCTTTTTAGCCCCCGTCCTAAAAGGGTGAGGCCTTATTATTGTACAATGACAAAGGGAAAGGCAGGGTAGATGCAGGTCAGATGTTGGTCCGTGCTGGGGAGTCTAGAACCAGGAACACAAGTTCAAAATAAGGTAGAATCCACTTAGGACAGATGAGGGTAGCTTTTTTTTTCCCAGAGGTTTGTGAATCTTTGGGATTCTCTAACCCAGAGGGCTGTAGAAGCTTAGCCATTGAGTATGTTTAAAGTAGAGGTCGACATATCTCTAAATACCAATGACATAAAAGGGATTTGGGAATAATGTGAGGAAAGGCATTGAAGTAAATGACCAGACACGATCGTATTGCATGGCGGGGCAGGCTGGACATGAGCAATGGTTCACTCCCCCTCTTATGTTCCTGTGGATCCTCTCTCTCTCTCTGCTTCATGCTCTCTGACAATCTCTTCCTCAACTGACTGATTATCATCCCAGGAATTTCTCTCCATCCCCTTCATCATCACGTCAGAGATCCCTTCAGAGTCTCCAGGTTATGGGAATAGCAACATATTTCTGTTCACATTCCAGGATCTTCCAAAATTATATCTCTGGTGCGCAGTCACTTTCCCATGAAGCAAACTAGAGTAAAGGCTCAAGGTTATTTGTTATTGAATATCATAAAGTAAAGGGAGGGAATAATTAACAACCCTTCTGAAATCCTCAGACTTATATACAGCAATTCGTGTTGGTGTCTTAACTCTTTCTCTGTCCCAATATCCCCACCACCACTGCTCCCTACCACGTTACTGTTGAGGACGAGCTTCCTCCCTAATCGGCTTTCGTGCTTAACCACTGCCTCAGTTCTTTCCAGTTTCCCTGCCTTTTATAGCGTTGGACAGACTCACTACCATTGAGATGCCAAGGACTCTCTCCCTCGGGGTCATAACCCTGAATCAGGAGTCACAGGCGGAACAAACTTCACCACTGGACAGAGGTTGGAACCAGCCATGATCCCTGCTCCTGAATCAGTGCAGGTAACAACCAAGCACAGTGATGTGACATCATCAGTGCAGGGTCAATCAGCGACAGGCATGTCTGTGTGACGTCAAAGTCCTGCCCGTACCTGCCGTTTATTGTAAAGAGCAGTTCGATTGAAACTGACTTCAATTCTCATCAAAATCCTCATTCCTCAATCCTCATTCAATGTTAACACTCATTGGACCATGAAATGCAATGACTCTGCCAGTTTACTTTGTTTGTATCCTGTGTCTTAGCACCTCAATTTGTATATAGTCCTTGTTCTTCATACACCATTGTATGCGGCGTAGCTTCATGACAGAAAGATATTTCCTGAAAGCTGCAGCTCTCACCAGTGGCACCGGTGAATTGGCAGCTCTGTAAGTTTAAGCAAAGATGGGGGACCTCAAATGGAATTATTTCATGGGAGATCTCAAATGGAAACTGCGACTGTAAATTAAAATATTGACGAATATGCCTGGGTTATCATCAGTAAAGTGTTGGAAGGGGTCATCAACAGTGCAAACAAAAGGCACTTATTTATCAATAACCCGCTCCCTGAGGCTCAGTTTCGGTTCCGCCAGTGTCGCTCAGCTCATGATCTCATTACAGCCTTAGTTCAAATATGGCCAATACAGCTGAACTCCCGAGTTGATGTGAGATTGACTGCCCATGAGGTTAAGGCTGCATTTGACCGAGTGTTGCATCAAGCAGCCCAGCAAAGCTTGAATCAATGGGATCGGGGGAAAAACACTTCACTGGTTGCAGTCATAACGAGCACAAAGGAAGAAGGTTGTGGTTGTTTGACATCAATCATCTCAGTTCCAGGATATCACTGCTGGAGCTCGTCAGGATCCTGCCTTAGGCCCAACCATCTTCAGCTGCTCCATCAATGACCTTCCTTCCATCATAAGGTCAGAAGTGGAGATGTTTGCTGATGATTGCACAATGCCCAGCATCATTCACGACTCCTCAGATACTAAAGCAGTCCATATCCAAATGCAGCAGGGCCTGGACAATATCCTGGCTTGGGCTGACAAGTGATAAGGAACACTCACACCATGGAATTACCATCTCCAACAAGAAAAAATCTAAATATCGCTCCTTGACAATCCACCCACCCCACCCCACCCCACCTCCCACCGTCAATATCCTGGGGGTTACCGTTGGCCAGAAACTGAACCGGAGTAGACATATAAATACTCTGGCTACAAGGGCACGTCTGGCACTAGGAATCCTACGGCAAGTAACTCACTTCCTGACTCCCTAAAGCCTGCCTACCATCTACAAGGCCCAAGTCAGGAATGTGACGGTGTACTCTCCCCTTGCCTGGATGAGTGTGTAGCTCCAACAAGGCCCAGGAAGATAAACAATATGCAGGAAAAAGCAGCTAGTATGATTGGGAACTCACCCACAAACATTCATTCCCTCCACTACCAACGCACAGCAGTAGTGTGTATCATCTTCAAAATGCATTTCAGAAACTCACCAATGTTCCTTAGACAACACGCTCCAAATCCACAACCTCTAGCAAGAGCATCAGATAGATGGGCGTGCCACGGCTGGAGAGATCCCCTCCAATCTATTTACCATCCTAACTTGGAAATATATCGCTGTTCCTTCATTGTCGTTGGGTCAAATTCCTGGAACTCCCTCCCTAGCCACACTGTTGCCACATCACAGGAAGTGCAGCAGTTCAAGAAGGCTACTCACCACCACACTCTCAAGGCCAATTAGGGATGGGCAATAAATGCTGGCCCAGCCAGCGAAGCCCACATCCCATAAATCAACAATAAAACTGATTATGGTGTTATTGTTTTGATTTTATTATTGCTGCAACTGATGCCCTTTGGCTACGGTTTCTATGTAATATTGATTTTGAGATTATTTGGCTCTGTTTTTTTTTGAATGCCCAAGTCACAACCTTTTCGGTGAAACAGATGGACTTCACTTAAATAATTTCACAATGATGAGGCTCGGCTGTTGGTTTCATCAGAATAAAGTGTTGCGATATTACTAATTATCAAATAATGGAACCAAAAATGATTAAGTCTGTAAATTAAGGGTGATTAATATTTTGTTATTGAAGGTTAGTCAGCATTTTGGGTCAAACGTGGTTATGTGTGTTTTGTGTGTGTGTTACTGTGGGTGTGTGTGATTGTGTTGGTCTGCGTATTTGTGTGTCTATGTATGCGTGTATTTGTGTGAGTGTTTGTTTCTACATATGTATGTATGTGTCCATTTGTGTATGTATATGTGTGTGTTCGTGTGTTTGTATGTATTCGTGTGTGGTTGTGTGTTTCTGTGTGTGTGTGTGTGTGTGTGTGCATGTGTGTTTGTATTTACTTGTACATATCTGTGCATATGTGTGTGTCTGTATACATCTTTGTTTCTGTGCGTGCATGTCTATGCGTATGTGTCCGTTTGTGTATGGAAGCATAGGTGTCCGTGTGTGTGCATGTGTGTTTGTGTTTGTGTGTGTTTATCCATGTATGTGCTTCCGTGTGTGTGTGTGCGCACGCACGCGCACGTGTGCTAGTGTGTACCTGCATATTTGTGAGCATAAGTGCGTGTCTGTGTTTGTGTGTATAAGTGCATCTGTGTTTGTGTGACTGTGTCTGTGCTTTCATGTGCGCCTTTGTGTCTTTGTGTGCATCTGTGTTCGTGTGATCCTCAGTTTGATTTCCAACAGATCGACGTATCAATCAAGCCTATCAATCTGGAACAACGTGAGATACATACCGAGGAAAATCACCCTTAACAGTGTCCCGCAAACCCCTCCAATTCAGATACGTAACTGAAGAGAGACGGAGTAAAGCTGCCTTCACACTTTATATTGAAAGCTTGCAAGTTCAGGCAGGTCACCGACAAAATGCACGATTCTGGATGGATCAGGAGTCATTACGCCTGAAAATGGGTAATAGATCAGCATTCACTTCGGAATAATGAGACATATTATTTCATTTCATTAAATTACTCTGGCCATTTTTTTCACATGTTATCTTTATATTTCCTTGGTGTCACACTCATTTCTCAAATCGATGTGTTATTTGTCTCTTTTGTCCGATGAAAAGTGAATTCTTCTGCATTCTCCTCACGTCTTTCTTCTACCACTTGTCTCTAAACTGTAGCACAGCACAACATCGGACAGCCAATTCTTGTTAATAGGGGATTTTTGACACGGCCTACAGGTACTTCGACACTTCCTTTCAACTCATCCCTGAATGTGGAAAAGCGATTCTTAGGTGTGGCTGTTTTGAGGCTTAACTGGAGAGTTACCTGCACTGGAACAGAAGGTAATTTAAAAGAAATGCGAAATAGTGTTGTCATTCCTCTTCATGATGCATTAGTATCTAAAATTAAGCCACATCACAAGGGCAGTTGGCAGAGTAAGAAGATAATTAACATAATGATATGTACGAGGGGAATTACATGTATTATTTGTAGATATAGATGGCATCAATAAATTTATCAGTCTATGTCTGTCTGTCTGTCTATCTATCTATCTATCCATTGATCGATCTATCGGACTTCTGTCTGTCCATCCATCCATCAACTCTCGCTGCACTCTGATCCTGAAAGTTCCTCGACCTAAAATATTAACACTGTTCGTATCCCCACAAACACTGCCTGGCCTATTGTTTCAAGATAATTGCGAATGTCTGTCCTGTTGAGCATTTCCGCATTTTATGTTTTTAATTCATTTACCTGCTGTGGCCACAGGATGGCGGACCAGCATCCGAGTCTTGTTAAAACCCGCGGACCTGCCGGTTCAACGGCTTCACAGGTGACAGCTGGGATTTCAGGAAACACAACGGTGTCCTAAAATCTTGCACGGTGGCTTGGTTAGGGCAGGAAACTCTTAATAAGTTTAAGTGTCACGTTATGGAAAAATGTGACATTAAAATCTCGGGTAGATTGCATTGCATGGTCCAATCTGTTGTCCGTAAAAAGAATAAAACATCCTCAATCCAAAATGATTTTTTAACGTCTCATTAATAGACAGACAGAAAATTGCTTCTAGCTTTCATGAGTGGATGTTATTATAAGCATTGACCACACATTGAAATTTCCTATAAACAGCTTGGACGTCCAAATTCCTTCACCATTACACAAGACTCAGTGTGATAACATTTCCGGCCAGGAAAGAAGCATTCTTGTCTCCTCTGTGTGAAGGCAATAAAAAGAAAGATAATATTTCTGTTCGATTTCAAATAGGTAGCCTTACACGTGTGAAAAATACGCGATAAGCAATCCATTACAGAAACACACCACAGAAAACAACATGGAGGAACAGCCAAAATTTTAAATAGTGCAGGCTTGACGCACACCGGAACCTTTTTTATTTTCCCTTTAGGAATCATGTTCAAGAACGAGGTATTAGGAAGGTTGCAGAATTTGGTCAAGAAATTGTATTATAACATTACAACGTGCTAGGCCATTCGGCAATTGTACTGAGTCCGGATCTTTGAAACAGTTGTCAAATTAGTCCCGATTCTTGCCTTTTTTCCCATTACCCTGCAATTCTCCCGTTCAAGCAATTATACAATTCTCCATTGAAACTCGTGAGTTAAGAAAAAACGTTATGGACAGGTGTGCAGGAGCCTTTGCAGTTTCGATGCAATGTGCTTGACATTTGATGGAGTTCCCCTACCCAAAAACACTGGAAGTTCAATTTGGGATTCTGAATCCGTCTTGAAAATTTATTATTGTAGAACTGATTCCCAATCGAATTTGATCAATATTTATTCCGATCAAACAAGGCCTTGCTTTACTGAGTCGTTTCACATTAACTATGAAATCGGACACTATCGGGCTGTATGAGTTGTGGAACGTTTTGCTACAGCTATAGAAAACTGGGTTAGATTACATCGGTTCGATACACACAGTAGAAAAACTGAAAATCTTTATTATAAGCATAAACAGAGACAGCTCGAAATTGTAGTGATCAACAAAATTCTATGGATTTTGGAATGGCCCCAGCGTGTAGGAAAACCAGAAAAGTAGAAAGCAGGACGATAGCTCTGTTCGTCTAACATCTGTCACAGGGAAAATGCTTGAGACATTATTCAGGAGACAACATCAGGGCATACAGAAACTCATAATACAACCAGCCAAAGTCAAAAATGTTTTGTGAAAGGGTCATAAAGGTGCTTGACCAAAGTATTCAAGATCCTTGAGGAGGTAAAAAGCAGGGTGTATAATGGAGAATAAATAGATACTGTGTATTTAGGTTTCCAAAAAGGCAGTCGAAAATGTGCCACTGAAAGTCTTGCTAAGCAAGGTAGGAGATACTGAGGGTAACATATTAAACTGGATACAGGACTGCTTACCTAACAGTAAGCAGCGAGCCCACAAAATGGGTCACTTTCGGGATGACAAACTAACTAAAGGAGTGCAGCGGGTCTCAGTGCTGGGGTATGAACTCTTTATGATATGTATCAATGACCTGGAGGGAGGGAGTGAGAATATGGTGACTAAATTTGCTGATGACACAAAAATATCAGGGATAGCAAGTTGTGAGCAGCACAGCAAAAGCTTGTAAAAAGATATGCATAGTTAGTGGGCAGAAAAGTGACAGGCGGAGAATAATGTAGGAAATAGTGTTATTGACCACTTTGGCAGGAACAAAGGAAAAGCAGATTAGGATATAAATGGAGAGTCTGCAGCAATCTGTGTTAGAGAACGATATGGGTTTATTGTTACATGAATCACTAAAAGCTGGTTTGCAGATGCAGTAAGTATTTGGGCAGTTAAATGGAAAGTTGACATTTATTGGATAGGGAGTGAGCCGTATAATGAAGGCAATGTTTCAACAAATATACAGGCCCTTAGTGAGACCGCGTTTTGAGCATTGTGTGCAGTTTTGACCTCCTGACTTAAGGAGTGATATAATTACTTTGGAAGGAGTTGAGAGAAGGTTCACGAGGCTGATTCCTGAGGTGAAGTGTTTGCCAGATCAGAAAAGCTTGAGAAGGTTTGGCCTTTAAGCGTTAGAGTTTAGCAGAATGAAAGGTGACCTTATTGAAACATAAAAGATTCTTTGAGGCTTTGGCCGGGTGCATCCAGGGAGGATGTTTCCCCTTATAATGGAGTCAAGGACTAGGGGGTGCATAGTTAAAATTGGGGTTTCCAATTTGAGATGAATATGAGGAGGTTCAGTAGACTTTGGAATTCTCTTCCTCGGGAAAAGAGAGGCAGCTGGGGCATTGATTTGGAAATGGAACTGGTAAAACAGCTATTTCCTGTAATTTATGCAAACAGGAAATGCACAATATATGTCAACTCCTGCAGGGGAATACTGCCTGACATAGAGGAGAGTAGAAAAATAAACTTGCTGTGGTTGCCCATCTCCATTTCTGTAGGATCAGCATGTGCTGTGGGATCTACTTGCCAGCAGAATTTTTCTGACTGTCACAGTATCGAGCAGTAAAATCAGGAGGAAGAAGAGGCATGGAGTTAGAATACAATCCAGCCAGTCAAACATTCTCCATGGAACTGAAATATAAAATGCCAATGTTATGCTCCAGTGACAGACTACATTATTAAAGATATACATAGGTTCATTTATGAAATAAAAAGTGATGTTTATCAAAGAAACCAGCATCCAGACCATTGCTCAAATTACAGCTGCTGTTTTTTCAGTGCAGCATTTCATTTTCAACTCCAGGTGACAAATGGCTAGAAAGTGGTAAAAGGCAAAAGCGAAAGTTAACCAGAGGGAGCAGTCTCTGGAAGGGAAGCTTAGAGCAACAATAAGGCGACAGGTGAGAACGGTGGACATAAAACTGACTGGAAAATAAACAGCCAGAAACGGCTTAATACCAGTGTATTGATAATCACAAGGAGATCTGTCACCGCCATGGATACCAGATACTGGGCATCTGGAGAGACCACATCGGCCTCGGAAAGGGTCACGATCGTGAGAAAGTTAGCTGTAAGGCAGAGAGAGAGAGAGAGTTGGAGAGAGAAGGACAGAATTAGTGCTGAAATTCCCAGCTACAACATCAGTTTGGCGGTATGGCGGAATGATATGGAATATGGATCATCAATACTTGATTCAACGGTGGAACTGATAAGTTTACCAATGTACAGATAGTACAGTAGGCTACAGAGACAAGACACTTGCCCCCTGTAAAAGCCATTACCCAGACAAGCAACCACAGAGACATAGCTCGACCATCTTGAGGACACAAAGGGTTGAGTTCTGAGAGAATTCCTTTTAAAAGTTAAGAGAAAGGCACACTATACTATTAAGAAATTGTACTGGATCGTAAGTACTTAACTTCTTCAAATCAATATTTGTTCGAAAATCAAGATTGTTCAATAACATGGATTTAAAATTTTATACTATTTCACTTATTCATAAGTAATTAATCAAAAGCTGTCACCTCACACTGAAATCCTCACGAACCCACATATTGATAACAATATTTACCCTAGAATAAGCAAGCTCTTCTAAGTGCTGGTAGTGGTAAACTTGAAAAGAGCTTCTTTCACACAATAATATGCCTGTAGTTATATTCTACTCTGATTTAATTTTACTGGTTTGACAACTCCTAGGAGTGAAGCTATTTAATTTCAGGACAGAGCTTCTAGTAGGTAAAGTTGACTAGGTTATTTTAATGAACTTTTTCTCTTAGTTGATGTTATAAGCTAAAATTAAGTTTGAGTGGGTAGGTTTACCTTTCCATGTGGAAAAGATCGTATAATCATAAACAGATAGGCATAAAACCTCCTGCCAATTTCTTTATAATCTACTTTACTTCATCCTCCAATGTCAATATCTGCTTCATTAATTCTTCTTTCTAAAGATACGGTTCTAACTGGAGCTGAGGTTTTTGTACGGCGCTGTCGCCCCTTACTACACGTGTGTACAGCACAGAAGTGTCTGTGAGACTCAAAGCTGAGATAGTCAGGGGGCTGCTTTTATCCAAGCTTCAAATGACGGCTCTAAATCGACCTTTTTGTTCACCGTTTGTCGACACCATTATCAGCAACTTTGGGCTCTGGTTTGGAGGCTTAACGTACCAATATATCACAGGGAATGGGATGGTTGTGCGGCAGTGTATCAATATCATTTTCTGTTCAGCCGGAGTCTCTGATGGATAAGTTTGTATAACGTCTGTTTAACCTGCAAGACACAAAGTGAGCACTAGAGCAAAGCCACCAGCTCCAATCATTCCCAACAGGTAACTCCGAAACATAGGAGCAGGTGGATGACTTTCAACTCTTCAGCCCTGCTCCAAATTCATTTAGTTCTCATTTGGTCTGAAGCCTAAATTTATTTATCCTCCTTAGCCCAATATACCATGATACAATTGTGCTTAGCTAAGGAACATCTTGAAAATATAGTGAAAAGGTACAAAGAGCACAAACATATATAATAATGAGGCAAGATACCCCTTGAAAAATTAGAGTCTAAATGTGGCAGGGAACAAGGGGGTCTACAGTGACTGGTGCAAGTTCCGTAGCGACAGAGTTTATCCACGCAATTTGACACACACAACAAAAACTGAGTTTCATTTCTAAAGGGAGGAAACTGAAAATCAGAAAAGTTGCATTACTGTTACATTGAACCCTGTTGGATCACACGTGAGAATCTCCAACCACAGTTCTAGTCTTCATTTCGATAAATTTGTTTTTACTCGCATGACAAGAAATTTGAGATCATAATGGCTAGATATCTTGCAGACTCTGTGTCTCTTATCTCGAGAAATGAGTAAAGTGGGTTACACCCTGATAAATATTTTTGGGTTACAGAAGTGTTTGTTAAAATATATATAGGGCAAACGTATCAACTTGTGGGAGTTACTAGAAGTGGTTGTATCAATATAAGATAGATGAAGAGTTATTGGGGCATTCTCTTGCTTAGCGTAATCAGCCGCACAGACCTGCTGGGCTGAGTGCCCTGTTTCTGTGCTGTATATCCTGTAATTCTACTTAACGCTCTGAATGAATCAAATCCAAATACTTTGGAGGCAAGAGCTTCGGATTCATAACCCTCTGCATGGAAGAAATTCAGTTTCTCCTCAAATATAGCCTACCTCTAATTGTAATATTATACACCCTCATCCTTTATTCTCCGAAAGAAGAATTATTTTTTCTGTCAAATAGTTTAACACTAAATCACCTCGAACAGACCTCCTTTCAATATTCTATAGTCAATGAAATAAACTGACAATTCTGCAACCTCTCCCCACAATTTAATATTCTGTCCCTTGTATCCTGCTGGTCAAGCTGTGCTGTATTAACTCGGAAGCAAATTTATGTTGCCTGTGGTGAGGAGCACAGAGCTGAATGCATTCATGTAGATACCGTCTGACCAGACTACTGATGCCTAACTTTTGCCGCTACCTGTCCCAGTTATCTTCCAATAAGGACTTACCTTCTTTCGCCATTCCGATTATATTTTCTTCCCCTCTACTCGGTTTCAATGATTGTAAAAGAGGACAATTAAGTATCATTAAAATCCTTCCTTTCTCCGTGGTTAAATTTGAAGATTCAGGGTGAATGCCCTCACACCTGCCCACAGTAAACTCAATCTGCCACATTGTCTCTATTCATTTATTTTATCAACTTCCTTCTTACATCTACATACATAATTGTTGCAGAAAAACGGAGTGAACACTCAGACCCAGGAGGTTTGTCTCGGAAGCCTTTTATTATAATCGTGATATCACAGAGAGCCCAACAGCATAGAACAGAGCTAGCCGGCACTCTAACTAACACCGCTTTACACACATAAATATAGCAAAAGGTTCGTGACAGAAACTTGGGCAATTACAATAGTTTCAAATGGTTTCAAAGGATAGCGATCAGTGTTAATGATTTAACGATTAGACACGACAATGTCAATGGTTTAGCAAATAGAGAGGACAATGTCGATGGTTCAACAAATAGATAGTGTTAATGGTTACATATCCTGGGCAATGCACACACAATAGTTTTTTTCTCTTAGATTTTGCCGCCGTATCTGACATCCGGAGCCCCTTAGTCTGGGAAGGTAGCACTGGCTCTTTGATTTGCTAATTTATGTGCTGGCTGTGTGACTGTTTGGGGACATTCTACAGTAATTTCATTATACATGTATTTTTAGTTTTTTTCTCTCACAAGTATAGATGTATTTTATTCTTCAACAATCCCTCCTTGTTAATCTTTTAGATTAATCACATCTTCATCATCAAAAGGGGGCTCATAACCATAAGGAAAAGGCCGATCACTGGCAGGGTAAACTTTTTCTCCCCACCAGTGGGTTTCACTGGGGCCAGTGCGTATCAATTGAGGGACAAAGGGAGTTCCTCCTAATCCAGTGGTGACTCCAGTCATAGCTCCATTAATACACTGGATACAGCAAATCCTCATAGTAGCACATGCACAACACCCTATAACACCTAATAAAACTAACCCAATTAAAACATACAGCAGCTAACTTTCCCAACTGGAGAACCACCCTGTTACTGTAGCCCACCAGGAATCCTTGTTATAAACACTGCTCAACCTTTCCCCAACTTTCTTTATTTCTCACACTTTATCCATAACATGCTGTTTCAGGTCAGTAATATTCTCAGAAACATCAGGCACATAGGCGCAGCATTCTGGACCTATTATGGCACAAGTGCCACCTTTTTCAGCTAGGAGGAAATCAAGGGCCATTCTATTTTGTAGAGCTGTCAGGCGTAAGGCTAACATTTCAGCAGTGGTGGCTGAAATCTGTTTCTGGGTCTCAATAAAAGCATCAGCTGTCGAATTGGCAAATTTTTCAATCGCAGCTGCCAGGTTGATAACCTCTCGGGAGTTCCATAAGAGGGGATAGCAATCATCCAGCATCGTGCAGATTTTGAGATGTCACGGCGATGGAGACGCAGACGCGGGTGAATATGCTATAGGGCTGCCGGACAACGAGTGGCTTGGACCCAGTCTTCCTTCCCTTTAATCTTCAGGGCTGTACGAGTTGTTAGCAGCACAAGATAGGGTCCTTTCCACTCTCTCATGCAATTCAGCTGTTGTTTTGCATTGAGGAAAATGAGTACAAATCCAACATTCAGTCCGATGAACTTGCAAGGCTACGGCCTGTATTCGTTGAACCACAGAATTGGTATTCCATTCCCCTGCAAGGACCACGCAGGACAGGATCCAAATCAGAGTCAGCATTCCGATGGCTCAGTTAAAGTTCTTGCACAAGCACTTCCGTCCGAGGTCAGCGTCTGTTTGACGTGCGATGTGTGGATCCACAAGTGCATCCTTCAACCTTCACGGCTGTATGGGTGGTGAGCAGGACTTGGAAAGGTTCTTCCCATCGAGGTTCCAAACAGTTCTTTCTACTGAAGGTCTTTACCAGGACTAGGTCCCCGGGCTGGTATTGATGGCAGTCTTCAGTGGTGGGCTTTTTCTGAGCTTCTACTACCTGTATATGCGAGCTCTTGAGACAGTTAGTGTGAGAGCACATAGTCATGAGCGCCAAGGGTAGAGCTTCAGGCCCTTTCAAACTGGTTTCTTCACATAATTTAGCTAGTTTGTTTTTCCGAATACCATTTTGTCTGCCACCGCTCCAGTAGACTGGGGGTGGTATGGGCAGGAAAGGTGATGGTTGCATTGTAAGGCCTTCAACAGTTCCTTTATCACTTCAGCAGTAAAATGAACAACAATTTTACAACAACAGCATCATTGCGTTGGGTGGGATACGCCTCCACCCATCGCAAGAACAAACACACTAGAATTAAAACATAATTATATCCCATACATTTAGGCATTTGTATAAAGTCCATTTGTAGGTGTGCAAATGGGCCCCATGGCTGGGGTCCCGTAACAGCAGTCACTGTGGGCGTCTTACCTGGGTTATGTCATTGACATAGGCATAACAGGTATTACTAATATAATTACCTGGAAAAACTCAGCATGTCTGGCAGCATTGGTGGAGAAGAAAAGAGTTGACGTTTCGAGTCCTCATGACCCTTCGACAGAACTTGAGTTCGAGTCCAAGAAAGAGTTGAAATATAAGCTGGTTTAAGGTGTGTGTCTGGGGGGCGGAGAGAGAGAGAGAGAGAGACAGAGGTGGAGGGGGGGGGGTGTGGTTGTAGGGACAAACAAGCAGTGATAGAAGCAGATCATCAAAAGATGTCAACAACAATAGTACAAAAGAACACATAGGTGTTAAAGTTAAAGTTGGTGATATTATCTAAACGAATGTGCTAATTAAGAATGGATTTCTCGGACTGCTGTTCCCGTCACATTCTGAGATCCACACTCGGTGCCATGCGCTGCTATATGAACACACTCGACCTCTTCCTCCAGCAGCACTGCCGGACCATTTTCAAAGCTGCGCGTGTCCCCAGTTTCATTTTATCCTTCGGCTCATCCGACGCCTCAACAAGAAACTTTTTCTCTTTCTCTCAAGTGCTAAGGAACGCAAGCTCCAACAACTCATCGACACCAACACCCATCTAGGACCCTCCACCCCGGCCTGTCCCTCCGTCCCCACCCCATCTTCCAATCCCAACCCCAGCCGTGTATTCACTATACCCCCTGACCTTCCCCTCTCCGATGCTGAACGTTCAGTGCTCAGCAAAGGACTTAGTTTCATAACCTTACGCCCTCACCTCAAAGAATTTCGGGCTTGGCATGATGCTGAACTCTTCTTCCACCGTCTTCGTCTCCGGGCTCACTTCTTTGGGCAGGAGTCCTCTCCCAGTTCAACGGATCCTTTTACCCATCTCCAATATTCTCCCTCCACCTGGACCCCTCCCTCTGGATTCTTACCTTCTCTTGATCTTTTCATTGAGAACTGTCGGCGCGACATTAGTCGTCTCAATTTCTCTGCTCCTCTCACCCATTCTAACCTGTCTATCTCTGAACTTACTGCACTCCATTCTCTCAGGTCCAACCCTGACATTGTCATCAAACCCACTGACAAGGGTGGTGCTGTTGTTGTCTGGCGCACTGACCTCTACCTCGCGGAGGCTGAGCGTCAACTCGCAGACACTTCCTCCTACCTCTCCCTGGACCATGACCCCACCACTGATCATCAAGCCAATGTTTCCAGGACTGTCACTGACCTCATCTCCTCTGGCGATCTCCCTCCCACAGCTTCCAACCTGATAGTCGCCCAACCTCGGACAGCCCGCTTCTATCTCCTACCCAAAATCCACAAACAGAACTTCCCCGGTAGACCGATCGTCTCAGCTTGCTCCTGCCCCACAGAACTCATTTCTCGTTATCTTGACTCCCTTCTCTCTCCCCTTGTCCAGTCCCTTCCCACCTACATCCGTGATTCCTCTGACAGCTTACGTCACATCAACAATTTCCAGTTCCCTGGCCCCAACCGCTTCCTCTTCACCATGGACGTCCAAACCCTCTACACCTCCATCCCCAACCAGGATGGTCTGAGGGCCCTTAGCTTCTTCCTCGAACAGAGGCCCGAACAATCCCCATCCACCACTACTCTCCTCCGTCTGGCTGAACTTGTTCTCACGCTGAACAATTTCTCCTTCAACTCCTCTCACTTCCTCCAAATAAGAGGTGTGGCTATGGGTACCCGCATGGGCCCCAGCTATGCCTGTCTCTTTATGGGGTATGTGGAACATTCCTTGTTGCAGTCCTACTCCGGCCCCCTTCCACAACTCTTTCTCCGGTACATCGATGATTACTTCGGTGCCGTTTCATGCTCTCGTCGGGACTTGGAAAAATTTATTAATTTTGCTTCCAATCTCCACCCCTCCATCATTTTCACGTGGTCCATCTCTGACACTTCCCTTCCCTTCCTTGACCTCCCTGTCTCAATCTCTGGTGATAGACTGTCCACCAATATCCATTACAAAACCACCGACTCCCACAGCTATCTCGACTACAGCTCCTCACACCCCGCTTCCTGTAAGGACTCCATCCCAATCTCTCAGTTCCTTCACCTCCGTCGCATCTGTTCCGATGATGCTACATTCAAAAACAGTCCCTCTGACATGTCCTCCTTCTTCCTTAACCGAGGTTTTCCACCCACGGTCGTTGACAGGGCCCTCAACCGTCTCCGGCCCATCTCCCGCACATCCGCCCTCACGCCTTCTCCTCCCTCCCAGAAACATGATAGGGTCCCCCTTGTCCTCACTTATCACCCCACCAGCCTCCGCATTCAAAGGATCATCCTCCGCCATTTCCGCCAACTCCAGCATGATGCCACCACCAAAGACATCTTCCCTTCACCCCCCCTATCGGCATTCCGTAGGGATCGCTCCCTCCGGGACACCCTGGTCCACTCCTCCATCATCCCCTACTCCTCAACCCCCTCCTATGGCACCACCCCATGCCTACGCAAAAGATGCAACACCTGCCCCTTCACTTCCTCTCTCCTCACTGTCCAAGGACCCAAACACTCCTTTCAAGTGAAGCAGCATTTCACTTGCATTTCCCCCAACTTAGTCTACTGCATTCGTTGCTCCCAATGTGGTCTCCTCTACATTGGAGAGACCAAACGTAAACTGGGCGACCGCTTTGCAGAACACCTGCAGTCTGTCCGCAAGAATGACCCAAACCTCCTTGTCGCTTGCCATTTTAACACTCCACCCTGCTCTCTTGCCCACATGTCTGTCCTTGGCTTGCTGCATTGTTCCAGTGAAGCCCAACGCAAACTGGAGGAACAACACCTCATCTTCCGACTAGGCACTTTACAGCCTTCCAGACTGAATATTGAATTCAACAACTTTAGGTCGTGAGCTCCCTCCCCCATCCCCACCCCCTTTCTATTTCTCCCTTCCTTTTCCTTTTTTTCCAATAAATTATATAGATTTTCCTTTTCCCACCTATTTCCATTATAAAAAAAAATAAAAAACAAATAAAAATTTTTTTTTTTTACATCTTTTATGCTCTCACCACCCCCACTAGAGCTATACCTTGAGTGCCCTACCATCCATTCTTAATTAGCACATTCTTTTAGATAATATCACCAACTTTAACTTTAACACCTATGTGTTCTTTTGTACTATTGTTGTTGACATCTTTTGATGATCTGCTTCTATCACTGCTTGTTTGTCCCTACAACCACACCCCCCCCCCCTCCACCTCTGTCTCTCTCTATCTCTCCGCCCCCCAGACACACACCTTAAACCAGCTTATATTTCAACTCTTTCTTGGACTCGAACTCAAGTTCTGTCGAAGGGTCATGAGGACTCGAAACGTCAACTCTTTTCTTCTCCACCAATGCTGCCAGACCTGCTGAATTTTTCCAGGTAATTCTGTTTTTGTTTTGGATTACTAATATAATGCCTATTAGCATATTACTATTCACTATACATTCAACATTCATTCTAAATACACGTGTTAAACCCTTGAGCTGGCAAGCGGTCAAGTCATGATTCCTGTGTTGTGAGAGATTCAATAAATGCTTATTAGTTACCCATAAAGGGACTACCCCTTTTTTAGTCTGTCTTAAATTTTCCTGGGCTTGTTCCAGTGTCCAAGATCCATAGGTGTTGCATACATCATTTCTGCTCGCTTCGTCTGAAATATTTTTCACTATTTCAATTAATTTATTGATAGTCCCTGCATGACTTTCGAGCATGGTAGCAAGGCTTTGGATTAATCAATGATGTCCCTATATTGATCATTGTAGCGGCATAATTTATCAGGCTGCACTTAATGCGGTTCCCTCCCAAGCCTGTTCACATCTCGCCACTGAACTGAACTGCTTCAGTCATCAACTGGCGCGTCAGAGCCGTATAGACTGCTTGGGTATGGGTTGAGCACCGTTGGGGCAGGATGACATCCCGACAGGAATACTACGGGTACGGGCTCATGGTGTACATTATCATACAAAACTTCTGATTAACCAGTACCAAACCAATCGTCGGTCCTGGATGCATAGTCGGACAAGCTGGATCAGTCGGTGTGGTTTAAGGGGCTGCAATTATCTCTACTCTGACTGTGAAAGTAGGGGTGGGAGGTGGCTGGGTAGTGGTGGACCTCCCATGCTCCATCTGAAGCAAACCCTTACTACAATTTGAAAGCTCTTGTTCTCCTACTGTTACATTTACCATTCCCCATTGCGTGTCGCATTCGGCACTGTCCGTGCTGTACCAAAGTTACTCCTGTGGTGCAGGATGAGCAGTGATGATCCCCGACCTTGTTGCCAGTACTGATAGGCCCATGACCTGGATCATAGATCTGTGGAGATATTAACATCGGCTCCCGTTCTGTGGGTTACCGCTTGGTCAATTGTCATGTATCTTTAACTGTGTGTAATGCCTCTGTTTACTTCCTGTTCTCATATCTACAAGTGTGCATGTATCATCTGTCATAATTACCTGGTATGGTCCTTGTTGCTCCGAGCTCACTCTAGCCATCACCTTATTTCCCCACTTGGGGGGTCCTTTGTTGCTCCTTGGATTTGCCTGTTTCCATATCGTTAATCATCTGTCAGTCTCTAACTTCTTCTCTCAACTCATGTAATTGCCGACTTAATTCCCTTACATTGTCCTGTATTTTTCCCATCTGTGGCCCTAGACCTCCTACTATAATGCCTTCAGGTAATCGCATGACCCTTACCTGTTATCATTTCAAATGGGGTGAACCTGTCGGTCCTGCTTGGGGTAGCCCACAGTTTATTATAATATTGGGCTGTTCCCTGTCTCTTGATTGATGTTTTTTTTTAAAGTTCAGTTCATCCTATCCACCATCCCTGGACTCTGGGGGTGGTAAGGAATATGGAATTTCTGTTTGATCTCCATAAAATTACACACTTCTTTAATGAGTCTCCCTGTGAAGTTAGTTCCCGGATCTGAACCCATTTGGATAGGCACCGCCACTCCTTCCAGTTTACTCTCTCCTGCTGCTGTCTCATGTCAGACCTCAATTCCTTAAACAACTCTACAGTGCACCTTCTTATCCTATCTTTCAATGGCTCAGTATCTTCGCTTCCAGTGATGGTTCTCTCTGGGAACCGCTTAACTCTGCCTGTCATCAAGGTGTTAATCCTATGGTTTTACTCTTTGTAGCTTGCAGGCACATTAATATAATCAGTAATACATCTATTTAGCCTTTTTCCAGCTTTCCATTTACCTGTATCCATCTTGTGGTAAATTGTTGTTAAGTATTATTTCTCCTTACATTTCAATTCCTGAACTACAGATTCCTCATAGTTTTACCTCTAAGTTTTCTTTCCTGACCATGATCATCCTAAGGTTCTCTTGAGTTCAGTTTCTCTATTGTCTTGATTGTTTAAAATGGTTCCTTACTCTTTAAGCCATTTTAACTATTCAGTTTCAACGGGGATCTCTGTCTCTCGATCTTTGCTTATCTCCCCCTGTGCAGTTCCAATTCCTCAGTTGATGGCCAGATTATCAAATTCATTTCCCTTAAAACAGTTTGTACATTATGTCCTCTTTCACTAACTCATTCTCCTACTTGCCTCATACCATATTACACTTGCAACAGCTACCATCTTATCTTGTTCAGGTTGCCTGGAGAGACTTTAAAATGAATAAAACATTCTCATAACAGCTTTAAAAACAGAAATCAGGTATTGATATGTTTTGCTTCCTTTTCTTCTTCTCAAAGATTTTATTGTATTAAAAGTAACCCACTAAATTGTGTCTGACCCTTTTCTTTTAGAATTATCCCAAATTCATTAACTCAGACAAAAATTGGATTTCTGCCAAAATTTGTCAAGGTCTTGAGCTTAGCTTCATATTTTGGGAACAGACTTATAAATACAAAAGCTTGCAGCATTTGAATCAGTGCCAATTGTTGTCAGACCTTTTAAAATGAAAATTCCCTTTTTGAGAACTTTATCAAGAACCAAACCTCAAATTTTTAAACTTTGTAAGAACTGTAATTTACACTATCAAAATTAAAACAACCTCTTTTTCATGTGGAATGATTTGCATCCAAGTTATAATTTCTGTATGTTTATCGACACATTCTTTATCTTAGATAGCATCCTAGTGATTCAAAAGTAACCTGTTAAATTACAGTGCTTTTGGAATGCAGATTTCCTTTAATATTTAATTCCTCTCTTCATAAGAAACCCCTTTTTATCCACTGGAACCACCTAGACCTTGTGTTTATGTCTTTTCGTTTTCCTAGAATCCTTTTGAATTTCAAGTAATTTCCTTTTTCTCAGAATTTTAGAATACTAGCTCGTATGTATTAATCCCAATCAGCTTGGAAGCTGATGATGAGGGTTATTCCCTACTAGTCTGCAAGGGGGTGGTGCAAGGGTTGGTTCATCTCAAACAAAGGCAAGCCCTGTTTTATCTTTACACTACCTTCAAATTACAATTTTTGCCAGAAATCTCAACTCAAACCTTATACTCAAAACTTTGGAATGTTTGAATAAACTTTTCCTTTAATCTAATATGGGGCTTTCGACTCTAAAGTGCTCAACTACACACACAAAAGGCAATTCAGGTAAGAAAACATGTTAAGTCTCACATACAAATGCGTCATTGCGCACAAACAAACACATAGATAAAAGTATGTATCAATACTCCTATAATATTGACCTTAACTCTAAACGAAGCTTCGAGTAGCAGTGGGAGAATAAAGGGATCTTGAAGGCTCCACCTATAGGGACCTTCAAACTGACAAAAGCTCACATTTTCTCTGCTGCTGCTTGTCAATTGCTTATTAACCCCTTGGAGTACCCTTTCTCTCTCTCTCTCTTCAGCACAAACAGCTCTTGTAACTTAGCTTAATTCATTTTTTTAAGTTATAGAAAATTCAGTAGCGGACTACCTTCTTCCCTTAAAACATATTATAAGCACTCAAATCTGTCCCGATTAAAAGTTCCAGCTGGTGGGAAGCTCTCTCCTTTACTTTGAGTCCATTTAACTCAATAAGAAACATATTGGAAAATTTCAGGACCATAATGGACAAACATATAAGCATTTGGCGTTCCCTTCAAAGGGGGAACCTGGGGTTTCTTTGATGTCATATTTCACATTTTACTTAATAATATACACAAAAGAAAACACAGAAGTTACTTACTTTTCACCTCCAGGGGACTTGAACCCCTGGGTATACTACTACTGCTTTTTTCGTTTTCTTACCCATCTTCAAAGTTCCTAATTTAAGCTCCGGTTTCGCTGGTTTCAGTTTCTTCTAAGTACTTTGAGAAGCGGGGGGAGCGGCAGGGCCCGCTCTGCTGTTGTGACCTCCCATTTTTCTGAAAAGAAAACACAATTAACAGCGTGGCACATTTTGCTACCCTATGCGCTTAAGAGTTCCTTAACAAGTCCTCCAGTTCCTTGGGTTTTTTTGAGTCCGATCGGTAGCTACCCATTTTCAAGCAATCCTCCTTTCAGCTAGGATGCTTTTCGTCCCCATTTCACCTCTCCAACTTAAGGGGCCACCTCTCCAACTTAAGAGGTAGCTGGCATGCTATTTAACTGCACTCCCCCTTTCAGCTAGGATACAGTTCGTACTCTCCCCAACTTAGGAGAGTCTCTCCCTTTCTCCGCGAGGGTTCTTTTTCAGAGATCTGACGGTCCAAGTTTTCAATTACCTCTCCAACTTAAGAGGTTACCTCTCCAACTTCAGAGGCCACAGGACCTCAGTCGGAACCCACCTTCGTCACCAAATTGTTGCGGAAAAACGGAGTGAAAACTCAGATCCAGGAGAAAAACAGAATTACCTGGAAAAACTCAGCAGGTCTGGCAGCATCAGCGGAGAAGAAAAGAGTTGACGTTTCGAGTCCTCATGACCCTTCAACAAAACTAGGTGAATTCAAGGAGAGGGGTTAAATATAAGTTGGTTTAAGGTGGGGACGGGGGGTGGGTTTGGTAGGGGGGGGTGGAGAGAACTGCAGGGGGGTGGTGTGATTGTAGGGACAAGCAAGCAGTGATAGGAGCAGATCATCAAAAGATGTCACAGACAAAAGAACAAAAGAGCACAGAGGTGTTGAAGTTGGTGATATTATCTAAACGAATGTGCTAATTAAGAATGGATGGTAGGGCACTCAAGGTATAGCTCTAATGGGGGGTGGGGGGGGCATAAAAGATTTAAAAATAATGGAAATAGGTGGGAAAAGAAAAATCTACATAAATTATTGGAAAAAACAAAAGGAAGTGGGAAGAAACAGAAAGGGGGTGGGGATGGAGGAGGGAGTTCAAGACCTAAAGTTGTTGAATTCAATATTCAGTCCGGAAGGCTGTAAAGTGCCTAGTCGGAAGATGAGGTGCTGTTCCTTCAGTTTGCGCTGGGCTTCACTGGAACAATGCCGCAAGGCCAAGGACAAACATGTGGGCAAGGGAGTAGGGTGGAGTGTTAAAATGTCAAGCGACAGGGAGGTTTGGGTCTTTCTTGCGGACAGACCGCAGGTGTTCTGCAAAGCGGTCGCCCAGTTTACGTTTGGTCTCTCCAATGTAGAGGAGACCACATTGGGAGCAACGAATACAGTAGACTAAGTTGGGGGAAATGCAAGTGAAATGCTGCTTCACTTGAAAGGAGTGCTTGGACCCTTGGATGGTGAGGAGAGAGGAATTGAAGGGGCAGGTGTTACATCTTTTGCGTGGGCATGGGGTGGTGCCATAGGTGGGGGTTGAGGAGTAGGGGGTGATGGAGGAGTGGACCAGGGTGTCCCGGAGGGAACGATCCCTAAGGAATGCCGCCGGGGGGGTGAATGGAAGATGTGTTTGGTGGTGGCATCATGCTGGAGATGGCAGAGGATGATCCTTTGAATGCGGAGGCTGGTGGGGTGATAAGTGAGGACAAGGGGGACCCTATCATGTTTCTGGGAGGGAGATCCGCGTGAGGGCGGATGCGTGGGAGATGGGCCGGACACAGTTGAGGGCCTTGTCAATGACCGTGGGTGGAAAACCTCAGTTAGGGAAGAAGGAGGACATGTCAGAGGAACTGTTCCTGAAGGTAGCATCATCAGAACAGATCCCCTTGTCCATTCCCTTCCCACCTACATCCGTGATTCCTCTGACACCTTACGTCACATTAACAATTTCCAGTTCCCTGGCTTCCTCTTCACCATGGATGTCCAATCCCTCTACACCTCCATCCCCCACCAGGATGGTCTGAGGGCCCTTAGCTTCTTCCTCGAACAGAGGCCCGAACAATCCCCATCCACCACTACTCTCCTCTGTCAGGCTAAACTTCTTCTCACACTGAACAATTTCTCCTTCAACTCCTCTCACTTCCTCCAAATAAAAGGTGTGGCTATGGGTACCCGCATGGGCCCCAGCTATGACTGTCTCTTTATGGGGTATGTGGAACATTCCTTGTTGCAGTCCTACTCCGGCCCCCTTCCACAACTCTTTCTCCGGTACATCGATGATTGCTTCGGTGCTGCTTCATGCTCCTTTCAGGACTTGGAAAAAATTATTAATTTTGCTTCCAATCTCCACCCCTCCATCATTTTCACGTGGTCCATCTCTGACACTTCCCTTCCCTCCTTGACCTCTCTGTCTCAACCTCTGGTGATAGACTGTCCACCAATATCCATTACAAGCCTACCAACTCCCACAAATACCTCGACTACAGCTCCTCACACCCCGCTTCCTGTAAGGACTCCATCACTTTCTCTCAGTTCCTTCACCTCCATCGCATCTGTTCTGATGATGCTACCTTCAAAAACAGTTCCTCTGACATGTCCTTCTTCTTCCTTAACCGAGGTTTTCCACCCACGGTCGTTGACAGGGCCCTCAACCGTGTCTGGCCCATCTCCCGCGCATCCGTCCTCACTCCTTCTCCTCCCTCCCAGAAACATGATAGGGTCCCCCTTGTCCTCACTTATCACCCCACCAGCCTCCGCATTCAAAGGATCATCCACCGCCACTTCTGCCAACACCAGCATGATGCCACCACCAAACACATCTTCCATTCACCCCCCCGGCGGCATTCCGTAGGGATCATTCCCTCCGGGTCTCCCTGGTCCACTCCTCCATCACCCCCTACTCCTCAACCCCCTCCAAATCACCACCCCATGCCCACGCAAAAGATGTAACACCTGCCCCTTCACTTCCTCTCTCCTCACCGTCCAAGGGCCCAAACAGTCCTTTCAAGTGAAGCAGCATTTCACTTGCATTTCCCCCAACTTAAACTAATGTATTTGTTGCTCCCAATGCAGTCTCTTCTACATTGGAGAGACCAAACGTAAACTGGGCGACCGCTTTGCAGAACACCTGCGGTCTGTCCGCAAGAATGACCCAAACCTCCCTGTCACTTGCCATTTTAACACTCCACCCTACTCTCTTGCCCACATGTCTGTCCTTGGCTGGCTGCATTGTTCCAGTGAAGCCCAACGCAAACTGGAGGAACAGCACCTCATCTTCCGACAAGCACTTTACAGCCTTCCACACTGAATATTGAATTCAACAACTTTAGATCTTGAACTCCCTCCTGCATCCCCACCCCCTTTCTGTTTCTTCCCACTTCCTTTTGTTTTTTCCAATAATTTATATAGATTTTCCTTTTCCCACCTATTTCCATTATTTTTAAATCTTTTATGCCCCCGACCCCCACCAGAGCTATACCTTGAGTGCCCTACCGTCCATTCTTAATTAGCACATACGTTTAGATAATATCACCAACTTCAACACCTCTGTGTTCTTTTGTTCCTTTGTCTGTGACATCTTTTGATTATCTGCTCCTATCACAGCTTGCTTGTCCCTACAAACACACCACCCCCTGCACTTCTCTCCACCCCCCCCCACCCCCCCACAAACCCCCCCCCCCCCACACACACACACACACACCTTAAACCAGCTTATATTTCACCACTCTCCTTGGATTCAACTAGTTATGCTGAAGGGTCATGAAGACTCGAAACGTCAACTCTTTTCTTCTCCGCCGATGCTACTAGACCTGCTGAGTTTTTCCAGGTAATTCTGTTTTTGTTTTGGATTTCCAGCATCCACAGTTTTTTGTTTTTATCTCTTTGTTTAATTGACTGCCACTGCTCTTCAAGAAATGCCTACCTTGAGGAAGTTTTGTTCGTCTCTGCGATAAGATTTTCGTATCTCTCTTTTGCCTTGTTCACCTTTATTGCTTTCCATTTCTCTCCTGGTGATTACTAAAACCCGCTTTCACAGCCATATCTCCTTTCTCAGTGACTGTCTCCATCTCCGACTTACCCCACATGGATTTCAATTGAAATTCCATCCCTCTTGTTTTGAACCCACCCAGGATTACAGGTATCTCCGGGACATAAAACGTTTCTCGGACTGCTGTTCCCGTCACATTCTGAAATCCACTCTCAGTGCCATGCGCCGCCATATGAACACACTCGACCTCTCCCTCCAGCAGCACCGCCGTACCCTTTTTCAAAGCTGCGCGTGCCCCCAGTTTCATTTTATTCTTCGTCTCATCCGATACCTCAACAAAAAACTTTTTCTCTTTCTCTTAAGTGCTAAGGAACGCTAGCTCCAACAACTCATCGACACCAACACCCATCTAGGACCCTCCACCCCGGCCTGTCCCTCCGTCCCCACCCCATCTTCCAATCCCAGCCCCAGCCGTGTATTCACTATACCCCCTGACCTTCCCCTCTCCGATGCTGAACGTTCAGTGCTCAGCAAAGGATTTAGTTTCATACCTTTACGCCCTCATCTCAATGAATTTCGGGATCAGCACGATGCTGAACTCTTCTTCCGCCATCTTCGTCTCCGGGCTCACTTCTTTGGGCAGGAGTCCTCTCCCCATTCAACAGATCCTCTTACCCAACTCCAATATTCTCCCTCCACCTGGAACCCTCCCTCTGGATTCTTACCTTCTCTTGATCTTTTCATTGAGAACTGTCGGTGCGACATTAGTCGTCTCAATTTCTCTGCTCCTTGCACCCATTCTAATCTCTCTCTCTCTGAACTTACTGCACTCCACTCTCTCAGGTCCAACCCCGACATTGTCATCAAACCCACTGACAAGGGTGGTGCTATTGTTGTCTGGCGCACTGACCTCTACCTCGCGGAGGCTGAGTATCAACTCGCAGACACTTCCTCCTACCTCTCCCTGGACCATGACCCCACCACTAAACATCAAGCTATTGTTTCCAGGACTGGCACTGACCTCATCTCCTCTGGGGATCTTCATCCCACAGCTTCCAACCTGATAGTCACCCAACCTCGGATGGCCCGCTTCTACCTCCTACCCAAAATCCACAAACAGAACTGTCCCGGTAGACCGATCGTGTCAGCTTGCTCCTGCCCCACGGAACTCATTTCTCGTTATCTTGACTCCCTTCTCTCTCTCCTTGTCCAGTCCCTTCCCACCTACATCCATGATTCCTCTGACACCTTACGTCACATTAACAATTTCCAGTTCCCTGGCCCCAACCGCTTCCTCTTCACCATGGACGTCCAATCCCTCTACACCTCCATCCCCCACCAGGATGTTCTGAGGGCCCTTAGCTTCTTCCTCGAACAGAGGCCCGAACAATCCCCATCCACCACTACTCTCCTCCGTCTGGCTGAACTTGTTCTCATGCTGAACAACTTCGCCTTCAACTCCTCTCACTTCCTCCAAATAAAAGGTGTGGCTATGGGTACCCGCATGGGCCCCAGCTACGCCTGCCTCTTTATGAGGTATGTGCAACATTCCTTGTTCCAGTCCTACTCCGGCCCCCTTCCACAACTCTTTCTCCAGTACATCGATGATTACTTCAGTGCTGCTTCATCCTCTCGTTGGGACTTGGAAAAATTTATTAATTTTGCTTCCAAACTCCACCCCTCCATCATTTTCACGTGGTCCATCTCTGACACTTCCCTTCCCTTCCTTGACCTCTCTGTCTCAATCTCTGGTGATAGACTGTCCACCAATATCCATTACAAGCCTACCGACTCCCACAGCTACCTCGACTACAGCTCCTCACACCCCGCTTCCTGTAAGGACTCCATCCCATTCTCTCAGTTCCTTCGCCTCCGTTGCATCTGTTCCGATGATGCTATCTTCAAAAATAGTTCCTCTGACATGTCCTCCTTCTTCCTTAACCGAGGTTTTCCACCCACGGTCGTTGACAGGGCCCTCAACCGTGTCCGGCCCATCTCCCGTGCATCTGCCCTCGTGCCTTCTCCTTCCTCCCAGAAACATAATAGGGTCCCCCTTGTCTTCACTTATCACCCCACCAGCCTCCGCATTCAAAGGATCATCTCTGCCATTTCCAGCTTGATGCCACCACCAAACACATCTTCCCTGCACCCCCCCGGCGGCATTCCGTAGGGATCATTCCCTCTGGGACACCCTGGTCCACTCCTCCATCACCCCCTACTCCTCAACCCCCTCCTATGGCACCACCCCATGCCCACAAAAAAGATGCAACACCTGCCCCTTTACTTCCTCTCTCCTCACTATCCAAGGGCCCAAACACTCCTTTCAAGTGAAGCAGCATTTTACTTGCATTTCCCCCAACTTAGTCTACTGCATTCGTTGCTCCCAATGTGGTCTCCTCTACATTGGAGAGACCAAACGTAAACTGGGCGACCGCTTTGCAGAATACCTGCGGTCTGTCCGCAAGAATGACCCAAACCTCCCTGTTGCTTGCCATTTTAACACTCCACCCTGCTCTCTTGCCCACATGTCTGTCCTCGGTTTGTTGCATTGTTCCAGTGAAGCCCAACGCAAACTGGAGGAACAGCATCTCATCTTCTGACTAGGCACTTTACAGCCTTCCAGACTGAATATTGAATTCAACAACTTTAGATCGTGAACTCCCTCATCCATCCCCACCCCCTTTCTGTTTCTTCCCGCTTCCATTTGTTTTTTCCAATAATTTATATAGACTTTTCTTTTCCCACCTATTTCCATTATTTTTAAATCTTTTATGCCCCCCCTCCACCACTAGAGCTATACTTTGGGTGCTCTACCATCCATTCTTAATTAGCACATTCGTTTAGATAATATCACCAACTTTAACACATATGTGTTCTTTTGTTCTTTAGTCTGTGACATCTTTTGATTATCTGTTCCTATCACTGCTTGCTTGTCGCTACAACCACACCACCCCCCTCCACTTCTCCCCCCCCCACCTTAAACCAGCTTATATTTCACCCCTCTTCTTGGATTCAACCAGTACTGCTGAAGGGTCACGAGGACTCGAAACGTCAACTCTTTTCTTCTCCGTCAATGCTGCCAGACCTGTTGAGTTTTTCCAGGTAATTCTGTTATTGTTTAGCATTTATTACCCATCCCCAGGTAAGGGCAGCAGGGTTCCCTCCGTAAAGGACATTAGTGACCCAGATGGGTTTTTACAACAATCTCCAATAGTTTCATGGTCACCATTGGACTTTTAATTCCAGATTTTTTATTACATTCAAAATCAATAACATTGTGGATCCTGTCAAAGTCCTGGTTCAGTTGTAAATATATAAAATCCCTCTCCTTCCTCCTGCACTTCCCACCCACTCCCCACTCCCCCCACCCCCCCGCCACCCCCTCCACCGCCCACCCACAGCCTCCCTCTCTCTCTCTCTGCCTCTCTACATAGAGGCCAGGGTCTCGTATAGGCCTTGACTGGGTGGCAGGTTCCCTTCCCTGAAGGACATTAGTGAACCAGCTGTTTATTTATGACAATCCAGCAGTTTCATGGTCACTTTTTTCCTAGTGCTGGCCCCACAAATAACCAGATTCATTCAGCTCAATTTCACAACCTGCCTTTGTGTTTTTGTGGGTTCTCTCTCACTCCCTTTTTTCTGTTTTAAATCAATTTCACAGGGTGTTAGAAGGGGAGGATTTGCAGTCAGGAAACTGAAACTAAACATCACATCAGGATCTGATGGAGTTACTCAATTTACCTTAAACTGAGTATCTTCAGATTTTGAACATGGAGGGAAAAAGCACCATTCACAGTGGGGAGAAACCGTACACGTTCTCTGTATGCTGATAAAGCTTCAGCCGATCATCTGGCCTGTCAAAACATAAATGGAGTCACAACGGGAAGAAACCGTGGAAATGTGGTGTGGGAAGGGATTCGAATCCCCATCTCATCTGGAAACTCATTGACGCACTCACACTGGGGAGAGACCGTTCACCTGCTCCGAGTGTGGGAATGGATTCACTCAGTTACACCAATTCCTGAGACACCAGCGAGTTCACACCGCTGTGAGACCATTCACCTGCTCAGAGTGTGGGGAAGGATTCACCCAGTTTCACCACCTCCTGAGACATCAGAAAATTCACACTGGGGAGAGGCCGTTCACCTGCTCCAAGTGTAAGAAGGGCTTCACTCAGATTCACCACCTCCTGAGACACCAGCAAATTCACACTGGGGAGAGGCCATTCAACTGCTCTGAGTGTGGGAAGGGATTCATTAGTGTATCTAACCTGCTGACGCGCCAACACACTCACACTGGGGAAAGACGGTTCACCTGCTCCAAGTGTGGGAAGGGATTCACTCAGTTATCCAACCTGCTGACACCAGCGAATTCACAGTGGGGAGAAACCTTTTAGATGCCCAGATTGTGGGAAGTGCTTTAAATGTTCCAGGTACCTGATGTCCCATGAACATGTTCACACTGACGAGAGACCGTTCAGGTGCTCACACTGCGGGTCTGGGTTCAGGTAGTCATCCGACCTCACTAAACACCAGCGAATTCACACTGGGGAGAAGCCGTTCACCTGCTACAAGTGTGGGAAGGGATTCACTCAGACATCCAATGTGCTGAGACACCAACGTGTTCACAAGCAACTACAGTGATTGGGCTTTTCTCTTAATCACATCCAGGACTGAGCCATGTTCATTAGGTCGGTTTCTGTTGATCTTAATAAATCCCAGCCCAGTTATAGGGGGTAATTTATGTTATTGAAGCGCTTTGTGTTAAACAGCGTATTGAATTTTTTTAGTATCTCTGATACAAGTTAGTGTCCTTCGAAGGGCTCTCCCTCTCCCCTGTCTCTTCCATCCTCACCTCCAACAACAAGTGTGAGGAGCTCATGGAGCTTCTTTGTCACTAAGATTGAGACAATCCGATCAGCTGCCTCTGCTGCTTCTCTCCCTCCCACTAACCCACCGGGACAAACTGTCTCTAAAGATCTGCCCTCTCATCTTGAACTCACACCTTCCTTTAGGTTTTTCTCCATTACACCATTCCCCCCCCACCGTCTTCTCAATGCTCACCTTGTCCATGAGACCTGCTCTATTGACCCTATTTCCAATAAACTGCTAGCAGTGAGAAGAATGTTGGATGAAGGTTTATGAAGGGTGGAAGATGGGGGACCAGCCAGAGGAGCATAGGAAGAGTCGACTCTGGAGGTAAGAGAGGCATGGATGAGGATTTCAGCAGGAAATTCACTAAAGGGTGTTGGGGAGAACTGATATTCCAGAGGTGGATGGAGGTGATCTCCCTGATGGAGAGGATGTGTAGTCAATATCTCAGCCCTCAGTTTAGGGTCAAATAGGAGACTAAGGCTGCAATTGGTCTGGATTAGCCACAGACCGTGGCCAGGGAGAGGGGTGGAGTCAGTGATGAAAGAAACATAGTTTATGATGGGGAG
>NW_024470633.1:0-76664 GCF_017639515.1 Carcharodon carcharias | reverse complement strand
ATGGGCCCATTTTTAATTTTACAAGAGGTAGCAAAAACTCTATTTACGCATTGATTTACTGTTTGTAGCATATAAATGATTTTTTAAAACCCTGTGTTCTCCAGATTTAAAATATTTCTGGGGCTACCAATTAATTATCTGTTTTTCGTTCCCTCTTCTATTCAACCATCTTCTGTTGGTACATCAATGACCTTCCTTTCATCCTCAGGTCAGAAGTGGAAATGTTCGCTGATTGCACAATGTTCAGCACCATTCGCCACTCCTCAGGTACTGAAGGAGTCCATGACCAAATGCAGCAAGACCTGGACAATATCCAGACAGCTGAGTATCTAACCATTGCCCTTTGACGTTCAATGCATTGCCATCGCTGAAATCCCCAATGTCAAATACCTTGGGGTTACCTTTAACAAGAAACTGAATTGGGCGAGCCATATACATTGTGTGACTACAAGAGCAAGTCAGAGGGTATGAATCCTGCGGCGAGTAACTCATCTTCTGACTCCCCAAAGCCTGTTCACCATCTACAAGGTACAGGTTAGGAGTGTCCCCACTTGCTGGATGAGTGTAGCTCCAACAATACTCACGAGGCTTGACACCGTCTAGGCCAGAAATGCCGCTTGATTTTCACTACATCCACAAACATTTACTCTCTCCACCACCAACGCAATGTGGCAGCAGTGTGTACTAGCTACAAGATGCTCTGCAGGAATTCACCAAGGCTCCTGAGACAGAACCTTCCAAACCCACAACCGCTACCACCTATAAAACAAGGACAGTGGACACATTGGGACACCAGCAACTGGGAGTTGCCCTTCAAGCAACTCATCATCCTGACTTGGAAATATGTTGCTGCTCCTTCGTGTGGCTGGGTCAAAATCCTGGAATTCCCTCCCTCACAGTTCTTTGGGTGTACCTACACCCCATGGACTGCAACAATTCATGAAGGCAGCTCACCAGCACATTGGCAAGGGCAATCAGCAACAGGCAATAAATTCTGGCCTAACCAGAGAGGCCCATACCTCATGAATGAATAACAAAAAGCTTTCCTTTTCCTGCCTTTCCCTCTTCAATTCAAGACAGTTATTCCTACTTCCCTTCCCCTCTCTGCCAGTCTTCAATTCAGCAATTCAATTCCCTCTCCCTCTCTTTCCATGATCCATTGATGAATATAAGTCACTTATCTCTCTTTCCCACTTCAGTTGAACAAATTACCTTTTTTTTCTATTTCTAACCGTTTTACTTTTCTATTCCATTGATGAGAGTTAGATCTCTTTGTCATATCTCAGTCAGAACTTCCTTCCACAATCAGTTAACATGTTTGACCACACATCAACAGACTCGCACTCTTTGGCTCTCTGTCGACCCACCAATCGGTCTGGCTGAAACCATTCAGCATGGCCTCTATCAATGATTACCCTTATCACCCATCACAATGCCCCTGCAGGATTCTTTAAGCAGTTGCTCGCCCTTTCTCTTATTGAAGTACCCCCTTTCCTGCATCTATTGCTATCCCTGGCCTTTGGTTAACACTTCTGTTGAAATTAGTTTGAGAACAATTTAACCTGCCTCTTCCACTGAGATTTCAGCCCTTTGTTGCCGTTGAGAATTCTGATAGATTGTTCTCCCTAAAAGTTAACTAATTGGCCAGCACCAAAGTTGACCGTTTGTGGCAGGGACTTATTCTGATCTGATTTGTTCTGTTTATTACGTAAAACATTTTTATTTTCAGCTTACACTTGCAGTAACATGGTGAAGTTTCATGTACATCAGGCCTTTATACATATTGCCTTCTACATGCACTATTCAACCATGGACTGAAGAATATGGGGTATGTCACCCATTTGTGCACAGATTGTGGATCTAATTAATCGTGCTGCAAATGAATGCACACAGCACCTGATGATGCACAATCTGGACCGTCAGAACTCCCGCACATAACATGGCGAAGGTGAAAAATGCAGGTTGTAAGGAGACGTCGAAAATGGAAAAGCAATCATTTCATCATCAGAACTATTCACTGGCCACAGTTGCAAAATGCCAATGTAGAAAGATGTGTGGCTGAAACGGATAGGTTTATGACAAAACATTTCAATCCAGTCATTTCCTCGGGTTAGCCCATCAGCTGAGGCAGGCCCGGTCTAACATTATAAAGCCCGGTTCAGAATGCTGGCTCAGATGTGGTGGCAATACAGAATAGCACTTGATCCTATCAGCCTTTCCACTAAAGGCTGTTCCACGTGTTAGAACACATATTCGGTGATGCAATGGGCGTAGATTGTGCTCATGTGGAAGTTTCCCTTTTCTCGTTGAAAACGAAACAACGGGGTTTATGGAATCTGGAGCCGGAAGACAAATAGCTTTGAGGACCACGGCAGACCTGGTGCCAATTCAGATGGTCGTGTGCTGGCAATGATGGGACACTTGTATAGATGGCGATGAGGAGCCTGCTTATTGACTATCTGTCAAATGAGCATAATTTACATTATATAATATGGGAAATGGGGCTGAAACATATGATAGCAGATAATTCCACTTGAACAGATTGCGCCAGCGTGTTCTAGTGAAATAGCGACCCCATGTGGCTATGAGTGATATAACTCGAACGTTGCACGAACATAACTATTGTTCTGGAATTTATTTCCTTAGCAACACAACACTGTGAGACTAAATTGTAATGAAACAACTTCCCAATGCATTCACTTCCTAGACTTTCCCCGTTTCTGTTCTGAGTCAGATGGAATTCAAACTGAGGACCCTAGGGAAGCTCATGCTTTGCTGTTGTGGAAAATTAATCGATAATTGTAAAATTCTTTACTTAGATAATCAATAATCCTAACTGCTAAAAATCAAATGCCTAATCTTTAAGTGTAAATTTGCCTGGTATAAGTCCCAGAAAGTATTTGAGTGTAGGTTACGGGGTTTAACTGCAATTCATCAACTAATTATTTCCATTAATGCCATAATCTCCCACATCAGATTCCTGGGGCATTGGGATGATTTGGGAGAAAGAAAGACCTTCAAATGCCGATGGGCTGCAACTCAAAGGTTCCAAAATAAATATCCTGGCATGATTGTTTGCTGGTGTTTTTGGAAATGGTTTTAATTATCTTGGTCGGACGATGAGAATCTGAACGTCCACTTGGATTGGATAGAAGCACAGCTTGAAATTTTAGGCAGATAATTAAAAGGCCCTAACGATAGACAGGGGAAGCAAAGATTTGAATTTAGGCAACACGATTGAAAGAAATAGGAGCAGGAGTGGGCCATTTGCTCTCGAGCCTACTCGGCCATTTAACAAGATCATGGCTGACCTGATTGTGACATTAACTCTACTTTCCTGCCTGCCGTCATAACCTGTGGCTCCCTTGTAGATCAAAATTCTGTCTCATTCAGCCTTGAACATATTCAATTACCTAACCCCCACCTCTCCCTGCGGAAAATAATTCCAAAGACTGACGACCATCTGAGAGAAGAATTTCTTTTTAGCCCCCGTCCTAAAAGGGTGAGGCCTTATTATTGTACAATGACAAAGGGAAAGGCAGGGTAGATGCAGGTCAGATGTTGGTCCGTGCTGGGGAGTCTAGAACCAGGAACACAAGTTCAAAATAAGGTAGAATCCACTTAGGACAGATGAGGGTAGCTTTTTTTTTCCCAGAGGTTTGTGAATCTTTGGGATTCTCTAACCCAGAGGGCTGTAGAAGCTTAGCCATTGAGTATGTTTAAAGTAGAGGTCGACATATCTCTAAATACCAATGACATAAAAGGGATTTGGGAATAATGTGAGGAAAGGCATTGAAGTAAATGACCAGACACGATCGTATTGCATGGCGGGGCAGGCTGGACATGAGCAATGGTTCACTCCCCCTCTTATGTTCCTGTGGATCCTCTCTCTCTCTCTGCTTCATGCTCTCTGACAATCTCTTCCTCAACTGACTGATTATCATCCCAGGAATTTCTCTCCATCCCCTTCATCATCACGTCAGAGATCCCTTCAGAGTCTCCAGGTTATGGGAATAGCAACATATTTCTGTTCACATTCCAGGATCTTCCAAAATTATATCTCTGGTGCGCAGTCACTTTCCCATGAAGCAAACTAGAGTAAAGGCTCAAGGTTATTTGTTATTGAATATCATAAAGTAAAGGGAGGGAATAATTAACAACCCTTCTGAAATCCTCAGACTTATATACAGCAATTCGTGTTGGTGTCTTAACTCTTTCTCTGTCCCAATATCCCCACCACCACTGCTCCCTACCACGTTACTGTTGAGGACGAGCTTCCTCCCTAATCGGCTTTCGTGCTTAACCACTGCCTCAGTTCTTTCCAGTTTCCCTGCCTTTTATAGCGTTGGACAGACTCACTACCATTGAGATGCCAAGGACTCTCTCCCTCGGGGTCATAACCCTGAATCAGGAGTCACAGGCGGAACAAACTTCACCACTGGACAGAGGTTGGAACCAGCCATGATCCCTGCTCCTGAATCAGTGCAGGTAACAACCAAGCACAGTGATGTGACATCATCAGTGCAGGGTCAATCAGCGACAGGCATGTCTGTGTGACGTCAAAGTCCTGCCCGTACCTGCCGTTTATTGTAAAGAGCAGTTCGATTGAAACTGACTTCAATTCTCATCAAAATCCTCATTCCTCAATCCTCATTCAATGTTAACACTCATTGGACCATGAAATGCAATGACTCTGCCAGTTTACTTTGTTTGTATCCTGTGTCTTAGCACCTCAATTTGTATATAGTCCTTGTTCTTCATACACCATTGTATGCGGCGTAGCTTCATGACAGAAAGATATTTCCTGAAAGCTGCAGCTCTCACCAGTGGCACCGGTGAATTGGCAGCTCTGTAAGTTTAAGCAAAGATGGGGGACCTCAAATGGAATTATTTCATGGGAGATCTCAAATGGAAACTGCGACTGTAAATTAAAATATTGACGAATATGCCTGGGTTATCATCAGTAAAGTGTTGGAAGGGGTCATCAACAGTGCAAACAAAAGGCACTTATTTATCAATAACCCGCTCCCTGAGGCTCAGTTTCGGTTCCGCCACTGTTGCTCAGCTCATGATCTCATTACAGCCTTAGTTCAAATATGGCCAATACAGCTGAGCTCATGAGTTGATGTGAGATTGACTGCCCATGAGGTTAAGGCTGCATTTGACCGAGTGTTGCATCAAGCAGCCCAAGCAAAGCTTGAATCAATGGGATCGGGGGAAAAACACTTCACTGGTTGCAGTCATAACGAGCACAAAGGAAGAAGGTTGTGGTTGTTTGACATCAATCATCTCAGTTCCAGGATATCACTGCAGGAGCTCGTCAGGATCCTGCCTTAGGCCCAACCATCTTCAGCTGCTCCATCAATGACCTTCCTTCCATCATAAGGTCAGAAGTGGAGATGTTTGCTGATGATTGCACAATGCCCAGCATCATTCACGACTCCTCAGATACTAAAGCAGTCCATATCCAAATGCAGCAGGGCCTGGACAATATCCTGGCTTGGGCTGACAAGTGATAAGGAACACTCACACCATGGAATTACCATCTCCAACAAGAAAAAATCTAAATATCGCTCCTTGACAATCCACCCACCCCACCCCACCCCACCTCCCACCGTCAATATCCTGGGGGTTACCGTTGGCCAGAAACTGAACCGGAGTAGACATATAAATACTCTGGCTACAAGGGCACGTCTGGCACTAGGAATCCTACGGCAAGTAACTCACTTCCTGACTCCCTAAAGCCTGCCTACCATCTACAAGGCCCAAGTCAGGAATGTGACGGTGTACTCTCCCCTTGCCTGGATGAGTGTGTAGCTCCAACAAGGCCCAGGAAGATAAACAATATGCAGGAAAAAGCAGCTAGTATGATTGGGAACTCACCCACAAACATTCATTCCCTCCACTACCAACGCACAGCGGTAGTGTGTATCATCTTCAAAATGCATTTCAGAAACTCACCAATGTTCCTTAGACAACACGCTCCAAATCCACAACCTCTAGCAAGAGCATCAGATAGATGGGCGTGCCACGGCTGGAGAGATCCCCTCCAATCTATTTACCATCCTAACTTGGAAATATATCGCTGTTCCTTCATTGTCGTTGGGTCAAATTCCTGGAACTCCCTCCCTAGCCACACTGTTGCCACATCACAGGAAGTGCAGCAGTTCAAGAAGGCTACTCACCACCACACTCTCAAGGCCAATTAGGGATGGGCAATAAATGCTGGCCCAGCCAGCGAAGCCCACATCCCATAAATCAACAATAAAACTGATTATGGTGTTATTGTTTTGATTTTATTATTGCTGCAACTGATGCCCTTTGGCTACGGTTTCTATGTAATATTGATTTTGAGATTATTTGGCTCTGTTTTTTTTTGAATGCCCAAGTCACAACCTTTTCGGTGAAACAGATGGACTTCACTTAAATAATTTCACAATGATGAGGCTCGGCTGTTGGTTTCATCAGAATAAAGTGTTGCGATATTACTAATTATCAAATAATGGAACCAAAAATGATTAAGTCTGTAAATTAAGGGTGATTAATATTTTGTTATTGAAGGTTAGTCAGCATTTTGGGTCAAACGTGGTTATGTGTGTTTTGTGTGTGTGTTACTGTGGGTGTGTGTGATTGTGTTGGTCTGCGTATTTGTGTGTCTATGTATGCGTGTATTTGTGTGAGTGTTTGTTTCTACATATGTATGTATGTGTCCATTTGTGTATGTATATGTGTGTGTTCGTGTGTTTGTATGTATTCGTGTGTGGTTGTGTGTTTCTGTGTGTGTGTGTGTGTGTGTGTGCATGTGTGTTTGTATTTACTTGTACATATCTGTGCATATGTGTGTGTCTGTATACATCTTTGTTTCTGTGCGTGCATGTCTATGCGTATGTGTCCGTTTGTGTATGGAAGCATAGGTGTCCGTGTGTGTGCATGTGTGTTTGTGTTTGTGTGTGTTTATCCATGTATGTGCTTCCGTGTGTGTGTGTGCGCACGCACGCGCACGTGTGCTAGTGTGTACCTGCATATTTGTGAGCATAAGTGCGTGTCTGTGTTTGTGTGTATAAGTGCATCTGTGTTTGTGTGACTGTGTCTGTGCTTTCATGTGCGCCTTTGTGTCTTTGTGTGCATCTGTGTTCGTGTGATCCTCAGTTTGATTTCCAACAGATCGACGTATCAATCAAGCCTATCAATCTGGAACAACGTGAGATACATACCGAGGAAAATCACCCTTAACAGTGTCCCGCAAACCCCTCCAATTCAGATACGTAACTGAAGAGAGACGGAGTAAAGCTGCCTTCACACTTTATATTGAAAGCTTGCAAGTTCAGGCAGGTCACCGACAAAATGCACGATTCTGGATGGATCAGGAGTCATTACGCCTGAAAATGGGTAATAGATCAGCATTCACTTCGGAATAATGAGACATATTATTTCATTTCATTAAATTACTCTGGCCATTTTTTTCACATGTTATCTTTATATTTCCTTGGTGTCACACTCATTTCTCAAATCGATGTGTTATTTGTCTCTTTTGTCCGATGAAAAGTGAATTCTTCTGCATTCTCCTCACGTCTTTCTTCTACCACTTGTCTCTAAACTGTAGCACAGCACAACATCGGACAGTCAATTCTTGTTAATAGGGGATTTTTGACACGGCCTACAGGTACTTCGACACTTCCTTTCAACTCATCCCTGAATGTGGAAAAGCGATTCTTAGGTGTGGCTGTTTTGAGGCTTAACTGGAGAGTTACCTGCACTGGAACAGAAGGTAATTTAAAAGAAATGCAAAATAGTGTTGTCATTCCTCTTCATGATGCATTAGTATCTAAAATTAAGCCACATCACAAGGGCAGTTGGCAGAGTAAGAAGATAATTAACATAATGATATGTACGAGGGGAATTACATGTATTATTTGTAGATATAGATGGCATCAATAAATTTATCAGTCTATGTCTGTCTGTCTGTCTATCTATCTATCTATCCATTGATCGATCTATCGGACTTCTGTCTGTCCATCCATCCATCAACTCTCGCTGCACTCTGATCCTGAAAGTTCCTCGACCTAAAATATTAACACTGTTCGTATCCCCACAAACACTGCCTGGCCTATTGTTTCAAGATAATTGCGAATGTCTGTCCTGTTGAGCATTTCCGCATTTTATGTTTTTAATTCATTTACCTGCTGTGGCCACAGGATGGCGGACCAGCATCCCAGTCTTGTTAAAACCCGCGGACCTGCCGGTTCAACGGCTTCACAGGTGACAGCTGGGATTTCAGGAAACACAACGGTGTCCTAAAATCTTGCACGGTGGCTTGGTTAGGGCAGGAAACTCTTAATAAGTTTAAGTGTCACGTTATGGAAAAATGTGACATTAAAATCTCGGGTAGATTGCATTGCATGGTCCAATCTGTTGTCCGTAAAAAGAATAAAACATCCTCAATCCAAAATGATTTTTTAACGTCTCATTAATAGACAGACAGAAAATTGCTTCTAGCTTTCATGAGTGGATGTTATTATAAGCATTGACCACACATTGAAATTTCCTATAAACAGCTTGGACGTCCAAATTCCTTCACCATTACACAAGACTCAGTGTGATAACATTTCCGGCCAGGAAAGAAGCATTCTTGTCTCCTCTGTGTGAAGGCAATAAAAAGAAAGATAATATTTCTGTTCGATTTCAAATAGGTAGCCTTACACGTGTGAAAAATACGCGATAAGCAATCCATTACAGAAACACACCACAGAAAACAACATGGAGGAACAGCCAAAATTTTAAATAGTGCAGGCTTGACGCACACCGGAACCTTTTTTATTTTCCCTTTAGGAATCATGTTCAAGAACGAGGTATTAGGAAGGTTGCAGAATTTGGTCAAGAAATTGTATTATAACATTACAACGTGCTAGGCCATTCGGCAATTGTACTGAGTCCGGATCTTTGAAACAGTTGTCAAATTAGTCCCGATTCTTGCCTTTTTTCCCATTACCCTGCAATTCTCCCGTTCAAGCAATTATACAATTCTCCATTGAAACTCGTGAGTTAAGAAAAAACGTTATGGACAGGTGTGCAGGAGCCTTTGCAGTTTCGATGCAATGTGCTTGACATTTGATGGAGTTCCCCTACCCAAAAACACTGGAAGTTCAATTTGGGATTCTGAATCCGTCTTGAAAATTTATTATTGTAGAACTGATTCCCAATCGAATTTGATCAATATTTATTCGATCAAACAAGGCCTTGCTTTACTGAGTCGTTTCACATTAACTATGAAATCGGACACTATCGGGCTGTATGAGTTGTGGAACGTTTTGCTACAGCTATAGAAAACTGGGTTAGATTACATCGGTTCGATACACACAGTAGAAAAACTGAAAATCTTTATTATAAGCATAAACAGAGACAGCTCGAAATTGTAGTGATCAACAAAATTCTATGGATTTTGGAATGGCCCCAGCGTGTAGGAAAACCAGAAAAGTAGAAAGCAGGACGATAGCTCTGTTCGTCTAACATCTGTCACAGGGAAAATGCTTGAGACATTATTCAGGAGACAACATCAGGGCATACAGAAACTCATAATACAACCAGCCAAAGTCAAAAATGTTTTGTGAAAGGGTCATAAAGGTGCTTGACCAAAGTATTCAAGATCCTTGAGGAGGTAAAAAGCAGGGTGTATAATGGAGAATAAATAGATACTGTGTATTTAGGTTTCCAAAAAGGCAGTCGAAAATGTGCCACTGAAAGTCTTGCTAAGCAAGGTAGGAGATACTGAGGGTAACATATTAAACTGGATACAGGACTGCTTACCTAACAGTAAGCAGCGAGCCCACAAAATGGGTCACTTTCGGGATGACAAACTAACTAAAGGAGTGCAGCGGGTCTCAGTGCTGGGGTATGAACTCTTTATGATATGTATCAATGACCTGGAGGGAGGGAGTGAGAATATGGTGACTAAATTTGCTGATGACACAAAAATATCAGGGATAGCAAGTTGTGAGCAGCACAGCAAAAGCTTGTAAAAAGATATGCATAGTTAGTGGGCAGAAAAGTGACAGGCGGAGAATAATGTAGGAAATAGTGTTATTGACCACTTTGGCAGGAACAAAGGAAAAGCAGATTAGGATATAAATGGAGAGTCTGCAGCAATCTGTGTTAGAGAACGATATGGGTTTATTGTTACATGAATCACTAAAAGCTGGTTTGCAGATGCAGTAAGTATTTGGGCAGTTAAATGGAAAGTTGACATTTATTGGATAGGGAGTGAGCCGTATAATGAAGGCAATGTTTCAACAAATATACAGGCCCTTAGTGAGACCGCGTTTTGAGCATTGTGTGCAGTTTTGACCTCCTGACTTAAGGAGTGATATAATTACTTTGGAAGGAGTTGAGAGAAGGTTCACGAGGCTGATTCCTGAGGTGAAGTGTTTGCCAGATCAGAAAAGCTTGAGAAGGTTTGGCCTTTAAGCGTTAGAGTTTAGCAGAATGAAAGGTGACCTTATTGAAACATAAAAGATTCTTTGAGGCTTTGGCCGGGTGCATCCAGGGAGGATGTTTCCCCTTATAATGGAGTCAAGGACTAGGGGGTGCATAGTTAAAATTGGGGTTTCCAATTTGAGATGAATATGAGGAGGTTCAGTAGACTTTGGAATTCTCTTCCTCGGGAAAAGAGAGGCAGCTGGGGCATTGATTTGGAAATGGAACTGGTAAAACAGCTATTTCCTGTAATTTATGCAAACAGGAAATGCACAATATATGTCAACTCCTGCAGGGGAATACTGCCTGACATAGAGGAGAGTAGAAAAATAAACTTGCTGTGGTTGCCCATCTCCATTTCTGTAGGATCAGCATGTGCTGTGGGATCTACTTGCCAGCAGAATTTTTCTGACTGTCACAGTATCGAGCAGTAAAATCAGGAGGAAGAAGAGGCATGGAGTTAGAATACAATCCAGCCAGTCAAACATTCTCCATGGAACTGAAATATAAAATGCCAATGTTATGCTCCAGTGACAGACTACATTATTAAAGATATACATAGGTTCATTTATGAAATAAAAAGTGATGTTTATCAAAGAAACCAGCATCCAGACCATTGCTCAAATTACAGCTGCTGTTTTTTCAGTGCAGCATTTCATTTTCAACTCCAGGTGACAAATGGCTAGAAAGTGGTAAAAGGCAAAAGCGAAAGTTAACCAGAGGGAGCAGTCTCTGGAAGGGAAGCTTAGAGCAACAATAAGGCGACAGGTGAGAACGGTGGACATAAAACTGACTGGAAAATAAACAGCCAGAAACGGCTTAATACCAGTGTATTGATAATCACAAGGAGATCTGTCACCGCCATGGATACCAGATACTGGGCATCTGGAGAGACCACATCGGCCTCGGAAAGGGTCACGATCGTGAGAAAGTTAGCTGTAAGGCAGAGAGAGAGAGAGAGTTGGAGAGAGAAGGACAGAATTAGTGCTGAAATTCCCAGCTACAACATCAGTTTGGCGGTATGGCGGAATGATATGGAATATGGATCATCAATACTTGATTCAACGGTGGAACTGATAAGTTTACCAATGTACAGATAGTACAGTAGGCTACAGAGACAAGACACTTGCCCCCTGTAAAAGCCATTACCCAGACAAGCAGCCACAGAGACATAGCTCGACCATCTTGAGGACACAAAGGGTTGAGTTCTGAGAGAATTCCTTTTAAAAGTTAAGAGAAAGGCACACTATACTATTAAGAAATTGTACTGGATCATAAGTACTTAACTTCTTCAAATCAATATTTGTTCGAAAATCAAGATTGTTCAATAACATGGATTTAAAATTTTATACTATTTCACTTATTCATAAGTAATTAATCAAAAGCTGTCACCTCACACTGAAATCCTCACGAACCCACATATTGATAACAATATTTACCCTAGAATAAGCAAGCTCTTCTAAGTGCTGGTAGTGGTAAACTTGAAAAGAGCTTCTTTCACACAATAATATGCCTGTAGTTATATTCTACTCTGATTTAATTTTACTGGTTTGACAACTCCTAGGAGTGAAGCTATTTAATTTCAGGACAGAGCTTCTAGTAGGTAAAGTTGACTAGGTTATTTTAATGAACTTTTTCTCTTAGTTGATGTTATAAGCTAAAATTAAGTTTGAGTGGGTAGGTTTACCTTTCCATGTGGAAAAGATCGTATAATCATAAACAGATAGGCATAAAACCTCCTGCCAATTTCTTTATAATCTACTTTACTTCATCCTCCAATGTCAATATCTGCTTCATTAATTCTTCTTTCTAAAGATACGGTTCTAACTGGAGCTGAGGTTTTTGTACGGCGCTGTCGCCCCTCACTACACGTGTGTACAGCACAGAAGTGTCTGTGAGACTCAAAGCTGAGATAGTCAGGGGGCTGCTTTTATCCAAGCTTCAAATGACGGCTCTAAATCGACCTTTTTGTTCACCGTTTGTCGACACCATTATCAGCAACTTTGGGCTCTGGTTTGGAGGCTTAACGTACCAATATATCACAGGGAATGGAATGGTTGTGCGGCAGTGTATCAATATCATTTTCTGTTCAGCCGGAGTCTCTGATGGATAAGTTTGTATAACGTCTGTTTAACCTGCAAGACACAAAGTGAGCACTAGAGCAAAGCCACCAGCTCCAATCATTCCCAACAGGTAACTCCGAAACATAGGAGCAGGTGGATGACTTTCAACTCTTCAGCCCTGCTCCAAATTCATTTAGTTCTCATTTGGTCTGAAGCCTAAATTTATTTATCCTCCTTAGCCCAATATACCATGATACAATTGTGCTTAGCTAAGGAACATCTTGAAAATATAGTGAAAAGGTACAAAGAGCACAAACATATATAATAATGAGGCAAGATACCCCTTGAAAAATTAGAGTCTAAATGTGGCAGGGAACAAGGGGGTCTACAGTGACTGGTGCAAGTTCCGTAGCGACAGAGTTTATCCACGCAATTTGACACACACAACAAAAACTGAGTTTCATTTCTAAAGGGAGGAAACTGAAAATCAGAAAAGTTGCATTACTGTTACATTGAACCCTGTTGGATCACACGTGAGAATCTCCAACCACAGTTCTAGTCTTCATTTCGATAAATTTGTTTTTACTTGCATGACAAGAAATTTGAGATCATAATGGCTAGATATCTTGCAGACTCTGTGTCTCTTATCTCGAGAAATGAGTAAAGTGGGTTACACCCTGATAAATATTTTTGGGTTACAGAAGTGTTTGTTAAAATATATATAGGGCAAATGTATCAACTTGTGGGAGTTACTAGAAGTGGTTGTATCAATATAAGATAGATGAAGAGTTATTGGGGCATTCTCTTGCTTAGCGTAATCAGCCGCACAGACCTGCTGGGCTGAGTGCCCTGTTTCTGTGCTGTATATCCTGTAATTCTACTTAATGCTCTGAATGAATCAAATCCAAATACTTTGGAGGCAAGAGCTTCGGATTCATAACCCTCTGCATGGAAGAAATTCAGTTTCTCCTCAAATATAGCCTACCTCTAATTGTAATATTATACACCCTCATCCTTTATTCTCCGAAAGAAGAATTATTTTTTCTGTCAAATAGTTTAACACTAAATCACCTCGAACAGACCTCCTTTCAATATTCTATAGTCAATGAAATAAACTGACAATTCTGCAACCTCTCCCCACAATTTAATATTCTGTCCCTTGTATCCTGCTGGTCAAGCTGTGCTGTATTAACTCGGAAGCAAATTTATGTTGCCTGTGGTGAGGAGCAGAGCTGAATGCATTCATGTAGATACCGTCTGACCAGACTACTGATGCCTAACTTTTGCCGCTACCTGTCCCAGTTATCTTCCAATAAGGACTTACCTTCTTTCGCCATTCCGATTATATTTTCTTCCCCTCTACTCGGTTTCAATGATTGTAAAAGAGGACAATTAAGTATCATTAAAATCCTTCCTTTCTCCGTGGTTAAATTTGAAGATTCAGGGTGAATGCCCTCACACCTGCCCACAGTAAACTCAGTCTGCCACATTGTCTCTATTTATTTATTTTATCAACTTCCTTCTTACATCTACATACATAATTGTTGCAGAAAAACGGAGTGAACACTCAGACCCAGGAGGTTTGTCTCGGAAGCCTTTTATTATAATCGTGATATCACAGAGGGCCCAACAGCATAGAACAGAGCTAGCCGGCACTCTAACTAACACCGCTTTACACACATAAATATAGCAAAAGGTTCGTGACAGAAACTTGGGCAATTACAATAGTTTCAAATGGTTTCAAAGGATAGCGATCAGTGTTAATGATTTAACGATTAGACACGACAATGTCAATGGTTTAGCAAATAGAGAGGACAATGTCGATGGTTCAACAAATAGATAGTGTTAATGGTTACATATCCTGGGCAATGCACACACAATAGTTTTTTTCTCTTAGATTTTGCCGCCGTATCTGACATCCGGAGCCCCTTAGTCTGGGAAGGTAGCACTAGCTCTTTGATTTGCTAATTTATGTGCTGGCTGTGTGACTGTTTGGGGACATTCTACAGTAATTTCATTATACATGTATTTTTAGTTTTTTTCTCTCACAAGTATAGATGTATTTTATTCTTCAACAATCCCTCCTTGTTAATATTTTAGATTAATCACATCTTCATCATCAAAAGGGGGCTCATAACCATAAGGAAAAGGCTGATCACTGGCAGGGTAAACTTTTTCTCCCCACCAGTGGGTTTCACTGGGGCCAGTGCGTATCAATTGAGGGACAAAGGGAGTTCCTCCTAATCCAGTGGTGACTCCAGTCATAGCTCCATTAATACACTGGATACAGCAAATCCTCATAGTAGCACATGCACAACACCCTATAACACCTAATAAAACTAACCCAATTAAAACATACAGCAGCTAACTTTCCCAACTGGAGAACCACCCTGTTACTGTAGCCCACCAGGAATCCTTGTTATAAACACTGCTCAACCTTTCCCCAACTTTCTTTATTTCTCACACTTTATCCATAACATGCTGTTTCAGGTCAGTAATATTCTCAGAAACATCAGGCACATAGGCGCAGCATTCTGGACCTATTATGGCACAAGTGCCACCTTTTTCAGCTAGGAGGAAATCAAGGGCCATTCTATTTTGTAGAGCTGTCAGGCGTAAGGCTAACATTTCAGCAGTGGTGGCTGAAATCTGTTTCTGGGTCTCAATAAAAGCATCAGCTGTCGAATTGGCAAATTTTTCAATCGCAGCTGCCAGGTTGATAACCTCTCGGGAGTTCCATAAGAGGGGATAGCAATCATCCAGCATCGTGCAGATTTTGAGATGTCATGGCGATGGAGACGCAGACGCGGGTGAATATGCTATAGGGCTGCCGGACAACGAGTGGCTTGGACCCAGTCTTCCTTCCCTTTAATCTTCAGGGCTGTACGAGTTGTTAGCAGCACAAGATAGGGTCCTTTCCACTCTCTCATGCAATTCAGCTGTTGTTTTGCATTGAGGAAAATGAGTACAAATCCAACATTCAGTCGGATGAACTTGCAAGGCTACGGCCTGTATTCGTTGAACCACAGAATTGGTATTCCATTCCCCTGCAAGGACCACGCAGGACAGGATCCAAATCAGAGTCAGCATTCCGATGGCTCAGTTAAAGTTCTTGCACAAGCACTTCCGTCCGAGGTCAGCGTCTGTTTGACGTGCGATGTGTGGATCCACAAGTGCATCCTTCAACCTTCACGGCTGTATGGGTGGTGAGCAGGACTTGGAAAGGTTCTTCCCATCGAGGTTCCAAACAGTTCTTTCTACTGAAGGTCTTTACCAGGACTAGGTCCCCGGGCTGGTATTGATGGCAGTCTTCAGTGGTGGGCTTTTTCTGAGCTTCTACTACCTGTATATGCGAGCTCTTGAGACAGTTAGTGTGAGAGCACATAGTCATGAGCGCCAAGGGCAGAGCTTCAGGCCCTTTCAAACTGGTTTCTTCACATAATTTAGCTAGTTTGTTTTTCCGAATACCATTTTGTCTGCCACCGCTCCAGTAGACTGGGGGTGGTATGGGCAGGAAAGGTGATGGTTGCATTGTAAGGCCTTCAACAGTTCCTTTATCACTTCAGCAGTAAAATGAACAACAATTTTACAACAACAGCATCATTGCGTTGGGTGGGATACGCCTCCACCCATCGCAAGAACAAACACACTAGAATTAAAACATAATTATATCCCATACATTTAGGCATTTGTATAAAGTCCATTTGTAGGTGTGCAAATGGGCCCCATGGCTGCGGTCCCGTAACAGCAATCACTGTGGGCGTCTCACCTGGGTTATGTCATTGACATAGGTATGACAGGTATTACTAATATAATTACCTGGAAAAACTCAGCATGTCTGGCAGCATTGGTGGAGAAGAAAAGAGTTGACGTTTCGAGTCCTCATGACCCTTCGACAGAACTTGAGTTCGAGTCCAAGAAAGAGTTGAAATATAAACTGGTTTAAGGTGTGTGTCTGGGGGGTGGAGAGATAGAGAGAGAGAGAGGTGGAGGCGGGGGTGTGGTTGTAGGGACAAACAAGCAGTGATAGAAGCAGATCATCAAAAGATGTCAACAACAATAGTACAAAAGAACACATAGGTGTTAAAGTTAAAGTTGGTGATATTATCTAAACGAATGTGCTAATTAAGAATGGATTTCTCGGACTGCTGTTCCCGTCACATTCTGAGATCCACACTCGGTGCCATGCGCTGCTATATGAACACACTCGACCTCTTCCTCCAGCAGCACTGCCGGACCATTTTCAAAGCTGCGCGTGTCCCCAGTTTCATTTTATCCTTCGGCTCATCCGACGCCTCAACAAGAAACTTTTTCTCTTTCTCTCAAGTGCTAAGGAACGCAAGCTCCAACAACTCATCGACACCAACACCCATCTAGGACCCTCCACCCCTGCCTGTCCCTCCGTCCCCACCCCATCTTCCAATCCCAGCCCCAGCCGTGTATTCACTATACCCCCTGACCTTCCCCTCTCCGATGCTGAACGTTCAGTGCTCAGCAAAGGACTTAGTTTCATAACCTTACGCCCTCACCTCAAAGAATTTCGGGCTTGGCATGATGCTGAACTCTTCTTCCACCGTCTTCGTCTCCGGGCTCACTTCTTTGGGCAGGAGTCCTCTCCCAGTTCAACGGATCCTTTTACCCATCTCCAATATTCTCCCTCCACCTGGACCCCTCCCTCTGGATTCTTACCTTCTCTTGATCTTTTCATTGAGAACTGTCGGCGCGACATTAGTCGTCTCAATTTCTCTGCTCCTCTCACCCATTCTAACCTGTCTATCTCTGAACTTACTGCACTCCATTCTCTCAGGTCCAACCCTGACATTGTCATCAAACCCACTGACAAGGGTGGTGCTGTTGTTGTCTGGCGCACTGACCTCTACCTCGCGGAGGCTGAGCGTCAACTCGCAGACACTTCCTCCTACCTCTCCCTGGACCATGACCCCACCACTGATCATCAAGCCAATGTTTCCAGGACTGTCACTGACCTCATCTCCTCTGGCGATCTCCCTCCCACAGCTTCCAACCTGATAGTCGCCCAACCTCGGACAGCCCGCTTCTATCTCCTACCCAAAATCCACAAACAGAACTTCCCCGGTAGACCGTTCGTCTCAGCTTGCTCCTGCCCCACAGAACTCATTTCTCGTTATCTTGACTCCCTTCTCTCTCCCCTTGTCCAGTCCCTTCCCACCTACATCCGTGATTCCTCTGACAGCTTACGTCACATCAACAATTTCCAGTTCCCTGGCCCCAACCGCTTCCTCTTCACCATGGACGTCCAAACCCTCTACACCTCCATCCCCAACCAGGATGGTCTGAGGGCCCTTAGCTTCTTCCTCGAACAGAGGCCCGAACAATCCCCATCCACCACTACTCTCCTCCGTCTGGCTGAACTTGTTCTCACGCTGAACAATTTCTCCTTCAACTCCTCTCACTTCCTCCAAATAAGAGGTGTGGCTATGGGTACCCGCATGGGCCCCAGCTATGCCTGTCTCTTTATGGGGTATGTGGAACATTCCTTGTTGCAGTCCTACTCCGGCCCCCTTCCACAACTCTTTCTCCAGTACATCGATGATTACTTCGGTGCCGTTTCATGCTCTCGTCGGGACTTGGAAAAATTTATTAATTTTGCTTCCAATCTCCACCCCTCCATCATTTTCACGTGGTCCATCTCTGACACTTCCCTTCCCTTCCTTGACCTCCCTGTCTCAATCTCTGGTGATAGACTGTCCACCAATATCCATTACAAAACCACCGACTCCCACAGCTATCTCGACTACAGCTCCTCACACCCCGCTTCCTGTAAGGACTCCATCCCAATCTCTCAGTTCCTTCACCTCCGTCGCATCTGTTCCGATGATGCTACATTCAAAAACAGTTCCTCTGACATGTCCTCCTTCTTCCTTAACCGAGGTTTTCCACCCACGGTCGTTGACAGGGCCCTCAACCGTCTCCGGCCCATCTCCCGTGCATCCGCCCTCACGCCTTCTCCTCCCTCCCGGAAACATGATAGGGTCCCCCTTGTCCTCACTTATCACCCCACCAGCCTCCGCATTCAAAGGATCATCCTCCGCCATTTCCGCCAACTCCAGCATGATGCCACCACCAAACACATTTTCCCTTCACCCCCCCTATCAGCATTCCGTAGGGATCGCTCCCTCCGGGACACCCTGGTCCACTCCTCCATCATCCCCTACTCCTCAACCCCCTCCTATGGCACCACCCCATGCCTACGCAAAAGATGCAACACCTGCCCCTTCACTTCCTCTCTCCTCACTGTCCAAGGACCCAAACACTCCTTTCAAGTGAAGCAGCATTTCACTTGCATTTCCCCCAACTTAGTCTACTGCATTCGTTGCTCCCAATGTGGTCTCCTCTACATTGGAGAGACCAAACGTAAACTGGGCGACCGCTTTGCAGAACACCTGCAGTCTGTCCGCAAGAATGACCCAAACCTCCTTGTCGCTTGCCATTTTAACACTCCACCCTGCTCTCTTGCCCACACGTCTGTCCTTGGCTTGCTGCATTGTTCCAGTGAAGCCCAACGCAAACTGGAGGAACAACACCTCATCTTCCGACTAGGCACTTTACAGCCTTCCGGACTGAATATTGAATTCAACAACTTTAGGTCGTGAGCTCCCTCCCCCATCCCCACCCCCTTTCTATTTCTCCCTTCCTTTTCCTTTTTTTCCAATAAATTATATAGATTTTCCTTTTCCCACCTATTTCCATTATAAAAAAAAATAAAAAACAAATAAAATTTTTTTTTTTTACATCTTTTATGCTCTCCCCACCCCCACTAGAGCTATACCTTGAGTGCCCTACCATCCATTCTTAATTAGCACATTCTTTTAGATAATATCACCAACTTTAACTTTAACACCTATGTGTTCTTTTGTACTATTGTTGTTGACATCTTTTGATGATCTGCTTCTATCACTGCTTGTTTGTCCCTACAACCACACCCCCACCCCTCCACCTCTCTCTCTCTCTATCTCTCCGCCCCCCAGACACACACCTTAAACCAGCTTATATTTCAACTCTTTGTTGGACTCGAACTCAAGTTCTGTCGAAGGGTCATGAGGACTCGAAACGTCAACTCTTTTCTTCTCCACCAATGCTGCCAGACCTGCTGAGTTTTTCCAGGTAATTCTGTTTTTGTTTTGGATTACTAATATAATGCCTATTAGCATATTACTATTCACTATACATTCAACATTCATTCTAAATACACGTATTAAACCTTTGAGCTGGCAAGCGGTCAAGTCATGATTCCTGTGTTGTGAGAGATTCAATAAATGCTTATTAGTTACCCATAAAGGGACTACCCCTTTTTTAGTCGGTCTTAAATTTTCCCGGGCTTGTTCCAGTGCCCAAGATCCATAGGTGTTGCATACATCATTTCTGCTCGCTTCGTCTGAAATATTTTTCACTATTTCAATTAATTTATTGATAGTCCCTGCATGACTTTCGAGCATGGTAGCAAGGCTTTGGATTAATCAATGATGTCCCTATATTGATCATTGTAGCGGCATAATTTATCAGGCTGCACTTAATGCGGTTCCCTCCCAAGCCTGTTCGCATCTCGCCACTGAACTGAACTGCTTCAGTCATCAACTGGCGCGTCAGAGCCATATAGACTGCTTGGGTATGGGTTGAGCACCGTTGGGGCAGGATGACATCCCGACAGGAATACTACGGGTACGGGCTCATGGTGTACATTATCATACAAAACTTCTGATTAACCAGTACCAAACCAATCGTCGGTCCTGGATGCATAGTCGGACAAGCTGGATCAGTCGGTGTGGTTTAAGGGGCTGCAATTATCTCTACTCTGACTGTGAAAGTAGGGGTGGGAGGTGGCTGGGTAGTGGCGGACCTCCCATGCTCCATCTGAAGCAAACCCTTACTACAATTTGAAAGCTCTTGTTCTCCTACTGTTACATTTATCATTCCCCATTGCGTGTCGCATTCGGCACTGTCCGTGCTGTACCAAAGTTACTCCTGTGGTGCAGGATGAGCCGTGATGATCCCCGACCTTGTTGCCAGTACTGATAGGCCCACGACCTGGATCATAGATCTGTGGAGATATTAACATCGGCTCCCGTTCTGTGGGTTACCGCTTGGTCAATTGTCATGTATCTTTAACTGTGTGTAATGCCTCTGTTTACTTCCTGTTCTCATATCTACAAGTGTGCATGTATCATCTGTCATAATTACCTGGTATGGTCCTTGTTGCTCCGAGCTCACTCTAGCCATCACCTTATTTCCCCACTTGGAGGGTCCTTTGTTGCTCCTTGGATTTGCCTGTTTCCATATCGTTAATCATCTGTCAGTCTCTAACTTCTTCTCTCAACTCATGTAATTGCCGACTTAATTCCCTTACATTGTCCTGTATTTTTCCCATCTGTGGCCCTAGACCTCCTACTATGATGCCTTCAGGTAATCGCATGACCCTTACCTGTTATCATTTCAAATGGGGTGAACCTGTCGGTCCTGCTTGGGGTAGCCCACAGTTTATTATAATATTGGGCTGTTCCCTGTCTCTTGATTGATTTTTTTTTTAAAGTTCAGTTCATCCTATCCACCATCCCTGGACTCTGGGGGTGGTAAGGAATATGGAATTTCTGTTTGATCTCCATAAAATTACACACTTCTTTAATGAGTCTCCCTGTGAAGTTAGTTCCCGGATCTGAACCCATTTGGATAGGCACCCCCACTCCTTCCAGTTTACTCTCTCCTGCTGCTATCTCATGTCAGACCTCAATTCCTTAAACAACTCTACAGTGCACCTTCTTATCCTATCTTTCAATGGCTCAGTATCTTCGCTTCCAGTGATGGTTCTCTCTGGGAACCGCTTAACTCTGCCTGTCATCAAGGTGTTAATCCTATGGTTTTACTCTTTGTAGCTTGCAGGCACATTAATATAATCAGTAATACATCTATTTAGCCTTTTTCCAGCTTTCCATTTACCTGTATCCATCTTGTGGTAAATTGTTGTTAAGTATTATTTCTCCTTACATTTCAATTCCTGAACTACAGATTCCTCATAGTTTTACCTCTAAGTTTTCTTTCCTGACCATGATCATCCTAAGGTTCTCTTGAGTTCAGTTTCTCTATTGTCTTGATTGTTTAAAATGGTTCCTTACTCTTTAAGCCATTTTAACTATTCAGTTTCAACGGGGATCTCTGTCTCTCGATCTTTGCTTATCACCCCCTGTGCAGTTCCAATTCCTCAGTTGATGGCCAGATTATCAAATTCATTTCCCTTAAAACAGTTTGTACATTATGTCCTCTTTCACTAACTCATTCTCCTACTTGCCTCATACCATATTACACTTGCAACAGCTACCATCTTATCTTGTTCAGGTTGCCTGGAGAGACTTTAAAATGAATAAAACATTCTCATAACAGCTTTAAAAACAGAAATCAGGTATTGATATGTTTTGCTTCCTTTTCTTCTTCTCAAAGATTTTATTGTATTAAAAGTAACCCACTAAATTGTGTCTGACCCTTTTCTTTTAGAATTATCCCAAATTCATTAACTCAGACAAAAATTGGATTTCTGCCAAAATTTGTCAAGGTCTTGAGCTTCGCTTCATATTTTGGGAACAGACTTATAAATACAAAAGCTTGCAGCATTTGAATCAGTGCCAATTGTTGTCAGACCTTTTAAAATGAAAATTCCCTTTTTGAGAACTTTATCAAGAACCAAACCTCAAATTTTTAAACTTTGTAAGAACTGTAATTTACACTATCAAAATTAAAACAACCTCTTTTTCATGTGGAATGATTTGCATCCAAGTTATAATTTCTGTATGTTTATCGACACATTCTTTATCTTAGATAGCATCCTAGTGATTCAAAAGTAACCTGTTAAATTACAGTGCTTTTGGAATGCAGATTTCCTTTAATATTTAATTCCTCTCTTCATAAGAAACCCCTTTTTATCCACTGGAACCACCTAGACCTTGTGTTTATGTCTTTTCGTTTTCCTAGAATCCTTTTGAATTTCAAGTAATTTCCTTTTTCTCAGAATTTTAGAATACTAGCTCGTATGTATTAATCCCAATCAGCTTGGAAGCTGATGATGAGGGTTATTCCCTACTAGTCTGCAAGGGGGTGGTGCAAGGGTTGGTTCATCTCAAACAAAGGCAAGCCCTGTTTTATCTTTACACTACCTTCAAATTACAATTTTTGCCAGAAATCTCAACTCAAACCTGATACTCAAAACTTTGGAATGTTTGAATAAACTTTTCCTTTAATCTAATATGGGGCTTTCGACTCTAAAGTGCTCAACTACACACACAAAAGGCAATTCAGGTAAGAAAACATGTTAAGTCTCACATACAAATGCGTCATTGCGCACAAACAAACACATAGATAAAAGTATGTATCAATACTCCTATAATATTGACCTTAACTCTAAACGAAGCTTCGAGTAGCAGTGGGAGAATAAAGGGATCTTGAAGGCTCCACCTATAGGGACCTTCAAACTGACAAAAGCTCACATTTTCTCTGCTGCTGCTTGTCAATTGCTTATTAACCCCTTGGAGTACCCTTTCTCTCTCTCTCTCTTCAGCACAAACAGCTCTTGTAACTTAGCTTAATTCATTTTTTTAAGTTATAGAAAATTCAGTAGCGGACTACCTTCTTCCCTTAAAACATATTATAAGCACTCAAATCTGTCCCGATTAAAAGTTCCAGCTGGTGGGAAGCTCTCTCCTTTACTTTGAGTCCATTTAACTCAATAAGAAACAAATTGGAAAATTTCAGGACCATAATGGACAAACATATAAGCATTTGGCGTTCCCTTCAAAGGGGGAACCTGGGGTTTCTTTGATGTCATATTTCACATTTTACTTAATAATATACACAAAAGAAAACACAGAAGTTACTTACTTTTCACCTCCAGGGGACTTGAACCCCTGGGTATACTACTACTGCTTTTTTCGTTTTCTTACCCATCTTCAAAGTTCCTAATTTAAGCTCCGGTTTCGCTGGTTTCAGTTTCTTCTAAGTACTTTGAGAAGCGGGGGGAGCGGCAGAGCCCGCTCTGCTGTTGTGACCTCCCATTTTTCTGAAAAGTAAACACAATTAACAGCGTGGCACATTTTGCTACCCTATGCGCTTAAGAGTTCCTTAACAAGTCCTCCAGTTCCTTGGGTTTTTTTGAGTCCGATCGGTAGCTACCCATTTTCAAGCAATCCTCCTTTCAGCTAGGATGCTTTTCATCCCCATTTCACCTCTACAACTTAAGGGGCCACCTCTCCAACTTAAGAGGTAGCTGGCATGCTATTTAACTGCACTCCGCCTTTCAGCTAGGATACAGTTCGTACTCTCCCCAACTTAGGAGAGTCTCTCCCTTTCTCCGCGAGGGTTCTTTTTCAGAGATCTGACGGTCCAAGTTTTCAATTACCTCTCCAACTTAAGAGGTTACCTCTCCAACTTCAGAGGCCACAGGACCTCAGTCGGAACCCACCTTCGTCACCAAATTGTTGCGGAAAAACGGAGTGAAAACTCAGATCCAGGAGAAAAACAGAATTACCTGGAAAAACTCAGCAGGTCTGGCAGCATCAGCGGAGAAGAAAAGAGTTGACGTTTCGAGTCCTCATGACCCTTCAACAAAACTAGGTGAATTCAAGGAGAGGGGTTAAATATAAGTTGGTTTAAGGTGGGGACGGGGGGTGGGTTTGGTAGGGGGGGGTGGAGAGAACTGCAGGGGGGTGGTGTGATTGTAGGGACAAGCAAGCAGTGATAGGAGCAGATCATCAAAAGATGTCACAGACAAAAGAACAAAAGAGCACAGAGGTGTTGAAGTTGGTGATATTATCTAAACGAATGTGCTAATTAAGAATGGATGGTAGGGCACTCAAGGTATAGCTCTAATGGGGGGTGGGGGGGCATAAAAGATTTAAAAATAATGGAAATAGGTGGGAAAAGAAAAATCTACATAAATTATTGGAAAAAACAAAAGGAAGTGGGAAGAAACAGAAAGGGGGTGGGGATGGAGGAGGGAGTTCAAGACCTAAAGTTGTTGAATTCAATATTCAGTCCGGAAGGCTGTAAAGTGCCTAGTCGGAAGATGAGGTGCTGTTCCTTCAGTTTGCGCTGGGCTTCACTGGAACAATGCAGCAAGGCCAAGGACAAACATGTGGGCAAGGGAGTAGGGTGGAGTGTTAAAATGTCAAGCGACAGGGAGGTTTGGGTCTTTCTTGCGGACAGACCGCAGGTGTTCTGCAAAGCGGTCGCCCAGTTTACGTTTGGTCTCTCCAATGTAGAGGAGACCACATTGGGAGCAACGAATACAGTAGACTAAGTTGGGGGAAATGCAAGTGAAATGCTGCTTCACTTGAAAGGAGTGCTTGGACCCTTGGATGGTGAGGAGAGAGGAATTGAAGGGGCAGGTGTTACATCTTTTGCGTGGGCATGGGGTGGTGCCATAGGTGGGGGTTGAGGAGTAGGGGGTGATGGAGGAGTGGACCAGGGTGTCCCGGAGGGAACGATCCCTAAGGAATGCCGCCGGGAGGGAGAATGGAAGATGTGTTTGGTGGTGGCATCATGCTGGAGATGGCAGAGGATGATCCTTTGAATGCGGAGGCTGGTGGGGTGATAAGTGAGGACAAGGGGGACCCTATCATGTTTCTGGGAGGGAGATCCGCGTGAGGGCGGATGCGTGGGAGATGGGCCGGACGCAGTTGAGGGCCTTGTCAATGACCGTGGGTGGAAAACCTCAGTTAGGGAAGAAGGAGGACATGTCAGAGGAACTGTTCCTGAAGGTAGCATCATCAGAACAGATCCCCTTGTCCATTCCCTTCCCACCTACATCCGTGATTCCTCTGACCCCTTATGTCACATTAACAATTTCCAGTTCCCTGGCTTCCTCTTCACCATGGATGTCCAATCCCTCTACACCTCCATCCCCCACCAGGATGGTCTGAGGGCCCTTAGCTTCTTCCTTGAACAGAGGCCCGAACAATCCCCATCCACCACTACTCTCCTCTGTCAGGCTAAACTTCTTCTCACACTGAACAATTTCTCCTTCAACTCCTCTCACTTCCTCCAAATAAAAGGTGTGGCTATGGGTACCCGCATGGGCCCCAGCTATGACTGTCTCTTTATGGGGTATGTGGAGCATTCCTTGTTGCAGTCCTACTCCGGCCCCCTTCCACAACTCTTTCTCCGGTACATCGATGATTGCTTCGGTGCTGCTTCATGCTCCTTTCAGGACTTGGAAAAAATTATTAATTTTGCTTCCAATCTCCACCCCTCCATCATTTTCACGTGGTCCATCTCTGACACTTCCCTTCCCTCCTTGACCTCTCTGTCTCAACCTCTGGTGATAGACTGTCCACCAATATCCATTACAAGCCTACCAACTCCCACAAATACCTCGACTACAGCTCCTCACACCCCGCTTCCTGTAAGGACTCCATCACTTTCTCTCAGTTCCTTCACCTCCATCACATCTGTTCTGATGATGCTACCTTCAAAAACAGTTCCTCTGACATGTCCTTCTTCTTCCTTAACCGAGGTTTTCCACCCACGGTCGTTGACAGGGCCCTCAACCGTGTCTGGCCCATCTCCCGCGCATCCGTCCTCACTCCTTCTCCTCCCTCCCAGAAACATGATAGGGTCCCCCTTGTCCTCACTTATCACCCCACCAGCCTCCGCATTCAAAGGATCATCCACCGCCACTTCTGCCAACACCAGCATGATGCCACCACCAAACACATCTTCCATTCACCCCCCCGGCGGCATTCCGTAGGGATCATTCCCTCCGGGTGTCCCTGGTCCACTCCTCCATCACCCCCTACTCCTCAACCCCCTCCAAATCACCACCCCATGCCCACGCAAAAGATGTAATACCTGCCCCTTCACTTCCTCTCTCCTCACCGTCCAAGGGCCCAAACAGTCCTTTCAAGTGAAGCAGCATTTCACTTGCATTTCCCCCAACTTAAACTAATGTATTTGTTGCTCCCAATGCAGTCTCTTCTACATTGGAGAGACCAAACGTAAACTGGGCGACCGCTTTGCAGAACACCTGCGGTCTGTCCGCAAGAATGACCCAAACCTCCCTGTCACTTGCCATTTTAACACTCCACCCTACTCTCTTGCCCACATGTCTGTCCTTGGCTGGCTGCATTGTTCCAGTGAAGCCCAACGCAAACTGGAGGAACAGCACCTCATCTTCCGACAAGCACTTTACAGCCTTCCACACTGAATATTGAATTCAACAACTTTAGATCTTGAACTCCCTCCTGCATCCCCACCCCCTTTCTGTTTCTTCCCACTTCCTTTTGTTTTTTCCAATAATTTATGTAGATTTTCCTTTTCCCACCTATTTCCATTATTTTTAAATCTTTTATGCCCCCGACCCCCACCAGAGCTATACCTTGAGTGCCCTACCGTCCATTCTTAATTAGCACATACGTTTAGATAATATCACCAACTTCAACACCTCTGTGTTCTTTTGTTCCTTTGTCTGTGACATCTTTTGATTATCTGCTCCTATCACAGCTTGCTTGTCCCTACAAACACACCACCCCCTGCACTTCTCTCCACCCCCCCCACCCCCCCCCCCCCCCCCCCCCCCCACAAACCGCCCCCCCCCCCCCACCCCACCCCCCACACACACACACACCTTAAACCAGCTGATATTTCACCACTCTCCTTGGATTCAACTAGTTCTGCTGAAGGGTCATGAGGACTCGAAACGTCAACTCTTTTCTTCTCCGCCGATGCTACTAGACCTGCTGAGTTTTTCCAGGTAATTCTGTTTTTGTTTTGGATTTCCAGCATCCACAGTTTTTTGTTTTTATCTCTTTGTTTAATTGACTGCCACTGCTCTTCAAGAAATGCCTACCTTGAGGAAGTTTTGTTCGTCTCTGCGATAAGATTTTCGTATCTCTCTTTTGCCTTGTTCACCTTTATTGCTTTCCATTTCTCTCCTGGTGTTTACTAAAACCCGCTTTCACAGCCATATCTCCTTTCTCAGTGACTGTCTCCATCTCCGACTTACCCCACATGGATTTCAATTGAAATTCCATCCCTCTTGTTTTGAACCCACCCAGGATTACAGTTATCTCCGGTACTTAAAACATTTCTCGGACTGCTGTTCCCGTCACATTCTGAAATCCACACTCAGTGCCATGCGCCGCCATATGAACACACTCGACCTCTCCCTCCAGCAGCACCGCCGTACCCTTTTTCAAAGCTGCGCGTGCCCCCAGTTTCACTTTATTCTTCGTCTCATCCAATACCTCAACAAAAAACTTTTTCTCTTTCTCTTAAGTGCTTAGGAACGCTAGCTCCAACAACTCATCGACACCAACACCCATCTAGGACCCTCCACCCCGGCCTGTCCCTCCGTCCCCACCCCATCTTCCAATCCCAACCCCAGCCGTGTATTCACTATACCCCCTGACCTTCCCCTCTCCGATGCTGAACGTTCAGTGCTCAGCAAAGGATTTAGTTTCATACGTTTACGCCCTCATCTCAATGAATTTCGGGATCAGCACGATGCTGAACTCTTCTTCCACCATCTTCGTCTCCGGGCTCACTTCTTTGGGCAGGAGTCCTCTCCCCATTCAACAGATCCTCTTACCCAACTCCAATATTCTCCCTCCACCTGGAACCCTCCCTCTGGATTCTTACCTTCTCTTGATCTTTTCATTGAGAACTGTCGGTGCGACATTAGTCGTCTCAATTTCTAATCTCTCCCATTCTAATCTCTCTCTCTCTGAACTTACTGCACTCCATTCTCTCAGGTCCAACCCCGACATTGTCATCAAACCCACTGACAAGGGTGGTGCTGTTGTTGTCTGGCGCACTGACCTCTACCTCGCGGAGGCTGAGTATCAACTCGCAGACACTTCCTCCTACCTCTCCCTGGACCATGACCCCACCACTAAACATCAAGCTATTGTTTCCAGGACTGGCACTGACCTCATCTCCTCTGGGGATCTTCCTCCCACAGCTTCCAACCTGATAGTCACCCAACCTCGGATGGCCCGCTTCTACCTCCTACCCAAAATCCACAAACAGAACTGTCCCGGTAGACCGATCGTGTCAGCTTGCTCCTGCCCCACGGAACTCATTTCTCGTTATCTTGACTCCCTTCTCTCTCTCCTTGTCCAGTCCCTTCCACCTACATCCGTGATTCCTCTGACACCTTACGTCACATTAACAATTTCCAGTTCCCTGGCCCCAACCGCTTCCTCTTCACCATGGACGTCCAATCCCTCTACACCTCCATCCCCCACCAGGATGTTCTGAGGGCCCTTAGCTTCTTCCTCGAACAGAGGCCCGAAAAATCCCCATCCACCACTGCTCTCCTCCGTCTGGCTGAACTTGTTCTCATGCTGAACAACTTCGCCTTCAACTCCTCTCACTTCCTCCAAATAAAAGGTGTGGCTATGGGTACCCGCATGGGCCCCAGCTACGCCTGCCTCTTTATGAGGTATGTGCAACATTCCTTGCTCCAGTCCTACTCCGGCCCCCTTCCACAACTCTTTCTCCAGTACATCGATGATTACTTCAGTGCTGCTTCATCCTCTCGTTGGGACTTGGAAAAATTTATTAATTTTGCTTCCAATCTCCACCCCTCCATCATTTTCACATGGTCCATCTCTGACACTTCCCTTCCCTTCCTTGACCTCTCTGTCTCAATCTCTGGTGATAGACTGTCCACCAATATCCATTACAAGCCTACCGACTCCCACAGCTACCTCGACTACAGCTCCTCACACCCGGCTTCCTGTAAGGACTCCATCCCATTCCCTCAGTTCCTTCGCCTCCGTTGCATCTGTTCCGATGATGTTGTCTTCAAAAATAGTTCCTCTTACATGTCCTCCTTCTTCCTTAACCAAGGTTTTCCACCCACGGTCGTTGACAGGGCCCTCAACCGTGTCCGGCCCATCTCCCGTGCATCTGCCCTCATGCCTTCTCCTTCCTCCCAGAAACATAATAGGGTCCCCCTTGTCTTCACTTATCACCCCACCAGCCTCCGCATTCAAAGGATCATCTCTGCCATTTCCAGCATGATGCCACCACCAAACACATCTTCCCTGCACCCCCCCGGCGGCATTCCGTAGGGATCATTCCCTCTGGGACACCCTGGTCCACTCCTCCATCACCCCCTACTCTTCAACCCCCTCCTATGGCACCACCCCATGCCCACACAAAAGATGCAACACCTGCCCCTTCACTTCCTCTCTCCTCACTATCCAAGGGCCCAAACACTCCTTTCAACTGAAGCAGCATTTCACTTGCATTTCCCCCAACTTAGTCTACCGCATTCGTTGCTCCCAATGTGGTCTCCTCTACATTGGAGAGACCAAACGTAAACTGGGAGACCGTTTTGCAGAATACCTGCGGTCTGTCTGCAAGAATGACCCAAACCTCCCTGTTGCTTGCCATTTTAACACTCCACCCTGCTCTCTTGCCCACATGTCTGTCCTCGGTTTGTTGCATTGTTCCAGTGAAGCCCAACGCAAACTGGAGGAACAGCATCTCATCTTCCGACTAGGCACTTTACAGCCTTCCAGACTGAATATTGAATTCAACAACTTTAGATCGTGAACTCCCTCATCCATCCCCACCCCCTTTCTGTTTCTTCCCGCTTCCATTTGTTTTTTCCAATAATTTATATAGACTTTTCTTTTCCCACCTATTTCCATTATTTTTAAATCTTTTATGCCCCCCCTCCACCACTAGAGCTATACTTTGGGTGCTCTACCATCCATTCTTAATTAGCACATTCGTTTAGCTAATATCACCAACTTTAACACATATGTGTTCTTTTGTTCTTTAGTCTGTGACATCTTTTGATTATCTGTTCCTATCACTGCTTGCTTGTCGCTACAACCACACCACCCCCCTCCACTTCTCCCCCCCCCACCTTAAACCAGCTTATATTTCACCCCTCTTCTTGGATTCAACCAGTACTGCTGAAGGGTCACGAGGACTCGAAACGTCAACTCTTTTCTTCTCCGTCAATGCTGCCAGACCTGTTGAGTTTTTCCAGGTAATTCTGTTATTGTTTAGCATTTATTACCCATCCCCAGGCATGCGAGGCCGCCATCTTTACAGAGGCTGCAGACCCGGATGAATGACCCGCAGGAGGGACAATAAATCAGAGATAGAGTTTGGTGTGAAATCAATGGGTTGTTGTAAAACAGGAGATCAGGGTAACAGTCAGAAACAACAACAACTTCTATTAACATCATACATCATCCCAGTGAGCTTCACAGGGAAATTATAAAACAAAGTGTGACACCCAGACACAGGAGGAGATATGAGGGCAGGTGACCAAAAATAGTTAAATAGTAGTTTGATTGTACAGAATTCGATTATAACTGTAAAAAGAGACAAGCTGTCAAAACTTTTTGACTTGCACTCACCAGGACAGACACAAGAATCCCAAATTTCAAAGACAACAATTTCTGCTGCATGAGAAAAGGGTGCAGATTGGTTGACCCGTCAGCTCTGATTGGTTGTTGTCATGGAGAACACAGCCAGGAGCTGTCATCCTCTGTGCTTTTGTTTAATTCCACAATAGGCCCCATGCCTGGACTTGTTCCTTCTGCCTGCAAAGGACAGGTCCCTGTGGATGAACATACGGCGCTTCTAGCAAGTGTAAGTCAGCCACATTACAAACCCTGACTGATAATTTTTGAAATTTGTTATTCTTCCTTCTATCCTGATGAGTACAAGATAAAACGTTTTGCCAAAACGTCTTTTTTCATTAATACTCAATTGTCTTAAAGGGGGAAAGTGTGGTAGACAGAGGGAGAGAATTTCAGAGCTTGGGGTTGAGGGAACTGAAGGCATGGACACTAATGGTGGAGCAATTAAAATAGGTGATGCTAGAATTAGAGCAGTGCAGATATCATAGAGGGTTCTGGGTCTGCAGGAAATTGCAGAGATAGGGAGAGAGGAGGCCATGGGGGGATTTGAAAATCAGCATGAGAATTTTAAAATCAAGTTGCTGCTTGAACGGGAGCCAAGAAAGGTCAGGGAAGGGGCCTAGCTGTGAGTGAAGACACAGACAGCAAAAATATTTCTTCAAGGTTACGGAGGATAGAATGTAGGAGACCAGCCAGGAGTGTGTTGCAATGGTCGAGTCTGGAGGTAAAAATGGCAGTATTGAGGGTTTCAGCAGCAGCTGAGACAGGGGTGAGGTCAGGTGATATTACGGAGGTAGAAACAAACGATCTTAGTGAAGGCACAGACAATGAGGTCAGCAACTCATTTCGAGATCAAATGTGACACCGAGGTTGTGAACAGACTGGTTTAATCTCAGACTGTTCCCAGGGAGAGGGATGGAGTTGGTATCTGGGAAATGGAGATTGGAGCAGGGACCGAAAACTGTGTCTTCAGTCTTCTCAGTGTTTAACTGGAGTTAATTAGTCATCAGGAAGAGAAGCAAGAACCAGAATGGGCCATGAGACTGATCCCAGGTTTAACTCAGTTAGAGAGGGAGAGAAGGAAGGAAACCCTGGGAGGTTTGAAGAAAACACCTACACGATCACTCATTAAGTCTCCACACAGTAAGTTTTGGACACAAGGTTAACATCTGCTATTCTGCCTGGTCAGTCAGAGGGTTTCAGATTAATGTTTTGTTACGAGTAATCACTGAAGTGAATGATCAGACATATTGTCACCTCCAATTGTAGAAATTTGTTAAAAAGATACAGAAAGAACTGTGCAAAACTCTGTTCGGATTTCAGCACAGGGAGGAGAGAGAGTGTGTGGGACAGGGGTTTGCAGCTTTCAGGGAACAAGAGAGGAAAAACTGTTCTGTAGAAACTAGAATTGTCTGTTCTGAATTTCTATCCTGTTCTTACAGTGATGGCTCTTGTAAACTCCTTTTACAGAGAATTAGAAGGGGGGGATTTTCAGGCAGGAAACTCAAACCAAACATCACATCAAGATCTGACAGAGTCACTCGATTCATCAGGACCTGAATATCATCAATTTTGAATGTGGAGGGAGAAATGTTTGTCTGTTCTGTCTGTGGGAAAAGATTTCAAACATCAGTGTGACTGCAAAAGTACCGAGACACACACACACCCGAGTGAGAGTGTTCTAGTGAACTGATTGTAGAAAGAGCTTTAACCAGTTATAAAGCCTGAAATAACATCACACCATTCACAGCAGGGAGAAACTGTACATGTGTTCTCTGTGTGGACGAGGCTTCAACTGATCATCAAACTTGGAGAGACACAGGGACACCTGCATCATGGAGAAACCGTGGAAATGTGAGGACTGTGGGAAAGGATTCAATTATCCATCCAGACTGGAAATCCATCGACGCAGTCACACTGGGGAAAGGCTGTTCACCTGCTCTGAGTGTGGGAAGGGATTCAATCATTTATCCACCCTGCTGACACACCAGCGAGTTCACACTGGGGAGAGACCATTCACCCTGCGCCCATCTTCCGACACTCTGCCTCCATCTCCTGACACTCTGCCCCCATCTCCCGACACTCTGCCCCCATCTCCCGACACCCTGCCACCATCTCCCGACACTCTGCCCCCATCTCCCGACACTCTGCCCCATCTCCTGAGCAGCCTGTCTCTACCTCTGCTGAACCCACACAGGATGCAACATTTTGAAACCAGAGGAAAGGACTGGGCGAGAAATTGTAATTCACCAAGGGTGCGCACATGGTGCTTTGACTAAATATTAAGTTTCCTGTTTTTAACAAGGACACAGAAAATGTACTGATTGGGACCACTTCCAGCTCTTGTCCGTACTGACATCCCGTGGGCCAGCCAATATAGTTTATCCTTCCTAAGGTGCTGCCCAGAACTGAACACTGTATTCCTGTTCTGATGAAAGGTCATGTTGATCTGAAACGTTAACTATGTTTCTCTCCACAGATGCTGCCAGACCTGCTGAGCACTTCCAGCATTTTCAATTTTTATGACAGTGGTTTAGGTGCAGTCTAATCAGGATTTTGAAATATTTGGTGCTTTTCCCACAAACGGAACAGACAAACCTTTTTCCTTCCAGTCAATGATATTCAGGACCTGAGGGATCGAGTGACTCTGTCAGATCTTGATGTGATGTTTGATTTGAGTTTCCCCGTTTGTAAATCCTTCCCATTGGAAATCCTGTAAAAGTGAGATTTAAAAAACCCATCCCTGTCAGTCAGGGGTAGATATTGAGGTGAAACAAACATTTCTCTTGGTTTGAGTTTGCTGTGTGTAAATCCTCCCCTTCTAACCCTCTGTAAAAGGAGTTTCCAAACACTCGGTGTAAACTGGGCTCCAGTTTCTAATCCGGGTGCGGAGTCCTACTCCGGGTGTTTATGAACCCTCCCAGTCCACCCTCCGGCTCCATTCATCTCCTGCACTCCGCCCTTTCTCACCAGCTGGATTCTCAACCTGACCACCTTCATCTCGATCCTCACCCGCAATGCGCATGTTCCAATTCAAGTCCACCACACCCCTCATTCATTCCGACATCCAGACACAGAAAGAGGTGTCCAAAGTACTTAAATAGTAGTTTGATTGTACAGAATTTGATTATAACTGTAAAAAGAGACAAGCTGTCAAAACTTTTTGACTTGCACTCACCAGGACAGACACAAGAATCCCAAATTTCAAAGACAACAATTTCTGCTGCATGAGAAAAGGGTGCAGATTGGTTGACCCGTCAGCTCTGATTGGTTGTTGTCATGGAGAACACAGCCAGGAGCTGTCATCCTCTGTGCTTTTGTTTAATTCCACAATAGGCCCCATGCCTGGACTTGTTCCTTCTGCCTGCGGAGGACAGGTCCCTGTGGATGAACATACGGAGCTTCTAGCAAGTGTAAGTCAGCCACATTACAAACCCTGACTGATAATTTTTGAAATTTGGTATTCTTCCCTCTATCCTGATGAGTACAAGATAAAACGTTTTGCCAAAATGTCTTTTTCCATTAATACTCAATTGTCTTAAAGGGGGAAAGTGTGCTAGACAGAGGGAGAGAATTTCAGAGCTTGGGGTTGAGGGAACTGAAGGCACGGACGCTAATGGTGGAGCAATTAAAATAGGTGATGCTAGAATTAGAGCAGTGCAGATATCATAGACGGTTGTGGGTCTGCAGGAGATTGCAGAGATAGGGAGAGAGGAGGCCATGGGAGGATTTGAAAATAAGGATGAGAATTTTAAAATCAAGTTGCTGCTTGAACGGGAGCCAAGAAAGGTCAGGGAAGAGGCCTAGCTGTGAGTGAAGACACAGACAGCAAAAATATTTCTTCAAGGTTACGGAGGATAGAATGTAGGAGACCAGCCAGGAGTGTGTTGCAATGGTCGAGTCTGGAGGTAAAAATGGCAGTATTGAGGGTTTCAGCAGCAGCTGAGACAGGGGTGAGGTCAGGTGATATTACGGAGGTAGAAACAAACGATCTTAGTGAAGGCACAGACAATGAGGTCAGCAACTCATTTCGAGATCAAATGTGACACCGAGGTTGTGAACAGACTGGTTTAATCTCAGACTGTTCCCAGGGAGAGGGATGGAGTTGGTATCTGGGAAATGGAGATTGGAGCAGGGACCGAAAACTGTGTCTTCAGTCTTCTCAGTGTTTAACTGGAGTTAATTAGTCATCAGGAAGAGAAGCATGAACCAGAATGGGCCATGAGACTGATCCCAGGTTTAACTCAGTTAGAGAGGGAGAGAAGGAAGGAAACCCTGGGAGGTTTGAAGAAAACACCTACACGATCACTCATTAAATCTCCACACAGTAAGTTTTGGACACAAGGTTAACATCTGCTATTCTGCCTGGTCAGTCAGAGGGTTTCAGATTAATGTTTTGTCACGAGTAATCACTGAAGTGAATGATCAGACATATTGTCACCTCCAATTGTAGAAATTTGTTAAAAAGATACAGAAAGAACTGTGCAAAACTCTGTTTGGATTTCAGCACAGGGAGGAGGGAGAGTGTGTGGGACAGGGGTTTGCAGCTTTCAGGGAACAAGAGAGGAAAAACTGTTCTGTAGAAACTAGAATTGTCTGTTCTGAATTTCTATCCTGTTCTTACAGTGATGGCTCTTGTAAACTCCTTTTACAGAGAATTAGAAGGGGAGGATTTTCAGGCAGGAAACTCAAACCAAACATCACATCAAGATCTGACAGAGTCACTCGATTCATCAGGACCTGAATATCATCAATTTTGAATGTGGAGGGAGAAATGTTTGTCTGTTCTGTCTGTGGGAAAAGATTTCAAACATCAGTGTGACTGCAAAAGTACCGAGACACACACACACCCGAGTGAGAGTGTTCTAGTGAACTGATTGTAGAAAGAGCTTTAACCAGTTATAAAGCCTGAAATAACATCACACCATTCACAGCAGGGAGAAACTGTACATGTGTTCTCTGTGTGGACGAGGCTTCAACTGATCATCAAACTTGGAGAGACACAGGGACACCTGCATCATGGAGAAACCGTGGAAATGTGAGGACTGTGGGAAAGGATTCAATTATCCATCCAGACTGGAAATCCATCGACGCAGTCACACTGGGGAAAGGCTGTTCACCTGCTCTGAGTGTGGGAAGGGATTCAATCATTTATCCACCCTGCTGACACACCAGCGAGTTCACACTGGAGAGAGACCATTCACCTGCTCCGAGTGTGGGAAGGGATTTATTCAGTTATCCCACCTGCTGACACACCAGCGAGTTCACACTGGAGAGAGACCATTCACTTGCTCCGATTGTGGGAAGGGATTCACTCAGTCATCAAGCCTACTGAGACACCAGCGAGTTCACACTGGGGAGAGACCATTCACCTGCTCCAAATGTGGGAAAGGATTCACTCAGTTATCCAGCCTGCTGAAACACCAGCGAATTCACACAAGGAGAGGCCGTTCAGCTGTACTTCCTGTGGAAAAGTGATTCAGCCTTCATTCCACCTCAGTGTACAGTAGTGAATTCACATTGGAGAGAGACCGTCCACCTGCTCCGAGTGTGGAAAGGGATTCACTCATTTATCCAACCTGTTGAGACACCAGCAAGTTCACACTGGGGAGAGGCTATTCACCTTCTCCGAATGTAGAAGGGATTCACTTGGTCATCCCACCTGCTCAGACACCAGCGAGTTCACAAGTGTCTGCAGGGGTTGGATTCTGCTGTTACTGCTGCTGTTAATCACATCCAGAACTGAACCATGTTCATTCTGATAGTTGTGGTTTGTTTCTATTGATGTTAATAATCCCTGTAACTGGGCTGAAGTTTAATGTCTTGATGTCTGTTAAATAAATCAGCATTGTTTCAAACTCTCAGAATGTTGTGTCCTTGATTTCTCCAAGATAAGAGGAGACTGGTTGATGTCCTGTTCCCAACTGCTCCATTTTTGGATCTTTTGTCCTTTCTAACCCTTGATTCTTTCAGTTCTCAGATCTTTGGTTACTCTCATGGAAAAGTCCCAACTCCCCAAACCTCCCAGAGAGCCTTAGGATCCAGGGAAGTATCAGTATTAAAAACAGAAAATGCTGGAAATAACTGATACTTTTCCAAGTGCCAATTGATTTTCTCCCAGATTATTGTCTCCAGCCTTTCCCCACCACTGATGTGAAGCTGATTGTCCTGGAATTGCTGTGTTTTTGAACAGGGGTGTAACATTTACAATCTGTCAGTCCTTTGACACCACTACTGTATAAGGAGGATTGGAAGATTGTGACCAGAGCCTCCACAAGTTCCATGTGAAGGATGCTGTCTCTGACAGTGCAGCAGTCCCTCAATGTCACCCTGGAGTGTCAGCCTAGATAATGTGCTCAGGTTTATTAATATTTCCTCTTGTTATTGATGTGGATCATTAAGAAACAATGGACTCTTATGATGTCATCCAGTCCCAGTGTGATGATGTCATCCAGTTCCAGTGTGATGATGTCATCCAGTCCCAGTGAGGTGATGTCATGAAGACTATTAAATACCAGCAGAGCCTTAGTACTGAAAACAGTTTTGTTCAAGATGGCGGCAAGTCCATTACTAACAGGTCAGGAAATGGAGTGAATGGGAAAGAAAGTGAGGCAGCTCATGGACATCAGGAATAGTGTTGTGAATTATGAAGACGAGAAACATGTCCAGTATATGTCCCATCTCCCGACACTCTGCCCCATCTCCCGACACTCTGCCCCATCTCCTGATATGGAATTCATTGCCACAGAAGGCGGTGGAGGCCAGCTCATTGAGTGTATTTAACACCGAGAGAGATAGGTTCGTGATTGGTAAAGGGATCAAAGGTTACAGGCAGAAGACGGGAAAATGGGATTGAGAAACTTATAAGCCATAATTGAACGGCGGGGCAGACTCAATGGGCCGAATGGCCTAATTTCTGCTCCTATGTCTTATGGTCTTATGACACCCTGCGCCCATCTTCCGACACTCTGCCTCCATCTCCTGACACTCTGCCCCCATCTCCCGACACTCTGCCCCCATCTCCCGACACCCTGCCACCATCTCCCGACACTCTGCCCCCATCTCCTGACACCCTGCGCCCATCTCCCGACACCCTGCCACCATCTCCCGACACTCTGTCCCCATCTCCCGACACTCTGCCCCCATCTCCCGACACCCTGCCACCATCTCCCGACACTCTGCCCCCATCTCCCGACACTCTGCCCCATCTCCTGAGCAGCCTGTCTCTACTTCTGCTGAACCCACACAGGATGCACCATGTTGAAACCAGAGGAAAGGACTGGGCGAGAAATTGTAATTCACCAAGGGTGCGCACATGGTGCTTTGACAAAATATTAAGTTTCCTGTTTTTAACAAGGACACAGAAAATGTACTGATTGGGACCATTTCCAGCTCTTGTCCGTACTGACATCCCGTGGGCCAGCTCACCCTCTCACTGGGTTCTTGCTAAATGTCAATCCAGGCTGGGAGCCATTGGGTGGATGTGCAATGGGTGCACGAGTGGGTGAAGGAATGTTCAATTCACAGGGAGGGGGATGGGGGTTGGTGCTGGTGGTGCGATGTGTTCATTCTGAAGGAGTCCCACCTGAAACAGTGACTATTAACTAATTACTTTCTAATGGTGATTGACCTACTGTGTATTTCCCCAGGTTTGTTCTGTTCAGTTTTTCAGTATTTATATACTTTTTAGCTTTGCTAAAACATGTTCTTGTTCTGACACTGAAATACAGAGAATTTTAATTATGTTAAAGTCAATCCCCATCGAGTACACAGGAGGACTCAACTGGTCCAAACTTTTTATGGTATCAATAAACCAAAATCCTACAAGATGTTTATTTGGGGAATTGTTTTTCTCTGAGACCCGGGACAGTCAAACTATGTCCCAAAGTTCAGAATTGGGCCGTGAGCCTGGGCTATGGGGCCCACATACATGGAGCACCATTACCTTCATCCCTGATTTTAACCACTCGACCATTGGCAGCCGGTCTTTCAGCTGCCTGCACCCTAAGCTCTGGAATTTGCACCCTAAAACTCTCCACCTTTCTAATTCACTTTCCCCCTTTCAGACACTCCTTATAACCAACCTCTTTGACCAAGCATTTGGTCATCTGACCTAATATGTCCTTCTGCCCCTGTGAAACTTCTCGGGACAATGAGAAGCTCAATATAAATATAAGGTGTTGCATTTGTTGATGTAATTCAGTCAGACCTGATCACTTATTGAGTCTGTATCAATGTAACTCACATAGACACAGCTTGTGTCATAGTTCAGTGAGACCTGATCACTTACTGAGTGAGTGTGTCTGTATCAATGTAACTCGTATAGACACAGCTTGTTGGAACAGACCTGGGGAGAAGGAAGCTCTGAATTAATCACTGCACCTTCTGTTCTCCACAGTTGGGAAAGAGCTGATTCTTTCCAAACATCTGTATGACGAATCAAGTAATTAAAGATAATTTGTTGTTTTGAACGGAATTATTTGGTAGAATTTGAGTGAAGGAACGGGATTGACCCACAGCCTGAGTCACCACTTTAAGGACAGGAAGAGAGAGAGTCTGGAGAGGAGAAAATAATTAGTAGGAGGCCGGACACTGAATCTGGAACAATGAGCAGAGAGGGGGAGGAGTGTGTGGGACAGGGATTTATAGATTTGGGGGAATGAAAGGAGAAAGAATGTTCCAAAGAAACTAGAATTGTCTGTTTTGAATTTCTATCCTGTACTGACAGTGATGACTTCTGTCAACTCTGTTTACAGGGGATTAGAGGGAGAGCATTTCAGATGGGGAAACTCAAACCAAAAATCTCGACAAGATGTTATAGAATCACTGAATTCATAAATGACCAGCCTTTGATTATGGAAGGAGAAATGTTTGTCTGTTCTGCCTGTGGGGAAGATTCACATCATAATTTGACTGGAAACTCACCAGAACACATACACCAGAGTCAGAACATATGTCGGGGTCAAACCTGACATCACTTGTGCAAAATGTCTGGTTTAGTCTCAGACAGTTGCCAGTGGGAGGAATGGACTTGGTATCTAGGGAATGAAAACAATGGCTTCGGTCTTCCCAATATTGAATTGGAGGAAATTTCTGCACATCCACCATTGAATAACAGACAAACAGTCTGATAATTTAATAAAAGTGGAGAGGTGGAGAGAGGTGGTGGTGAGGTAGAGCTGGGCACTGACAGTGTACACGTGATAACTGACAGTGTTTTCAGATGATGTCGTTGTGGGGAGAATGTTGATGAGGAGGCCAAGGCTGGATCCTGCGGGGACATCAGAGGTAACTGTGGAAGTGGGAAGGGAATACATGACAAGTAATTCTCTAGCTATGATTCGATAGAGAAGAATGGAACCAGTAGAGAGCAGCCCCACCCAGCTGGATGACAGTGGAGAGGTGTTGGAGCAGAATGGTGTGGTCAACCCTGTCAAAGGCTGCAGACAGGTTCAGAAGGGATAGTTTCCCTTTGTCACTGTCACATAGGATATCATTGGCGCTTTGATCAGAGCTGTTTCAGTCCAGTGGCAAGGGCAGAAACCTGATTGGAGGGATTCAAACAGGGAGTTCTGGGAAACAATGGCATGGATTTGGGAGGTGTGAATATGTTTGAGGAGTTTGGAGAAGAAAGGAAGGTAGGAGATGGGACAGCAGTTTGCAAGGACAAGGCCAAAGGTTTGTTTATTTAAGAGGGCTTGATGATGTCAGATTTGAAGGAGAGAGGGACAATAACTGAAGAGAGAGAACCATTAACAATCTCAGTGAAAATGGGCAAGTTGGGTGACCAGCAGTTTAGTGGGAATAGGGTCAATGGAGCAGGAGGTGGGTCTCATGGACAAGATGAACACTGAGAGGGCATGAGAGGAGATGGGAGCGAAACTAAAGAAAGATGTGGGTTCAGGGTTCGGACAAGAGGGATCTTTAGAGACAGTTTGTCTGGGTGGGCTCATGGAAGGGAGGGAAGCAGCAGAGGCAACTGATCAGATTGTCTCAATCTTAGTGACAAAGAAGCTCCATGAGCTCCTCACACTTGTTGTTGGAGGTGAGGATGGAGGAGACAGGGGACGGGGAGAGTCCTTCAAAAATAAATAACTTGTATGTTTAACACAGAGCTGATTTATTTGACTTTATTCAGAATATTAACAGCTATAACTGGGTTGGAGTTTATTAACATTAGTAGAAACAGATCCCAATCAACATGGTTCAGTCCAGGATGCAATTAACAGTAAAATCCAATCACTGTTGTCACTTGTGAATTTGCTGGTGTCTCAGCAGGTGGGATAACTGAGTAAATCCCTTCTCACACTCGGAGTAGGTGAATGGTCTCTCTCCAGTGTGAACTCGCTGGTGTGTCAACAGGTTGGGTAACTGAGTGAATCCCTTCCCACACGCGGGGCAGGTGAACGGCCTCTCTCCGCTGTGAACCCGCTGGTGTACTGTGAGTTGAGATGACCACCTGAACCCAGTCCCACAGTGAGAGCACCTGAACGGTCTCTCATCAGTGTGAACACGTCGATGGGACACCAGTTCTCCGCAGCTTTTATAGCACTTCCCACACACTGAGCATTTGAACGGTCTCTCCCCGGTGTGAGTTCGCTGGTGTGTCAGCAGGTCAGATGTCTGAGTGAGTCCTTTCCCACATGTGGAGCAGGTGAATGGTCTCTCCACAGTGTGAAGTCATTCATGTGTCAGCAAGTTGAATGGCTGAATGAATCCCTTCCCACACACGGAGCAGGTAAATGGTTTCTCCCCAGTGTGAACCCGCTGGTGTGTCAGCAGATGGGATGAACAAGTGAAACCTTTCCCACACATGGAGCAGGTGAATGGTCTGTCTCAGGTGTGACTGTGCCGAGGAGTTTCCAGTTCAGACAGGTAATTGAATCCCTTACCACGGTCCCCACATTTCCACAGTTTCTCCCTGTTATCTCTGCATTTATGTTTTGACAGGTCAGATGATCGGCTGAAACCTCGTCCACACACAGAACACGTGTACGGTTTCTCCCCACTGTGAACGGTGCTTTTTCCCTCCAAGTTCAAAATCCGATGATATTCAGGTTACGATAAATTGGGCGACTACATCAGATCCTGATGTGATGTTTGGTTTGAGTTTCCCGACTGCAAATCCTCCCCTTCCAATACCCTGAGAAATTGATTGAAAACAGAAAAAAGGGAGTGAGAGAGAACCCACAAAAACACAAAGGCAGGTTGCGAAATTGAGCTGAATGAATCTGGGAATTTGTGGGGCTGGCACTAGGTAAAAGTGACCAAATCTGCTGGATTGTCATAAAAACCCAACTGGTTCACTAATGTCCATCAGGGGAGGGAACCTGCCACCCAGTCTGGGCCTACACAAGACTCTGGTGTCAATAATAAAGCAAGTGTTGGGGCAGCAGGAGACCACATGGCCCTTCGAGCCTGCTCCATCATTCAATATGATTGTGGCTTCTCTTGGACTTCAACTCCACTTTCCTGCCCACTCCTCATATCCCTTGACTCTCTGAGATACCAAAAATCTCCCCATCTCAGCCTGAAATATATTCAATGATGGAGCATCCACAACCTGCTGGGCTGGAGAATTCTATGAGACAGGAGGAGAAAAGGAGAGAGGAGTGGGAGAGGCAGAGGGTGAGGTGAGGGATTTTCATAGACCTACAAATAGCCCAGAACTTTGACAGAATCTCCCAAACCTTCAAACTCTACCCCCAAGAAGGACCAGGGTAGCAGGTGTATGTGAACACCATCACCTCCAAGTCACACACCGTCCTGACTTGTCTGACATCCAGTACTGGATGAACAGAAATTTCCTCTATTTCAATATTGGGACGATTGAAGCCATTGTCTTCAGTCCCCGCTACAAACTCCACTCCATAGCCACCGATTCCATCCCTCTCCCTGACAACTATCTGAGACTGAACCAGACTGTTCACAGTCATGGTGAAATATTTCACCCCAAGATGAGCTTCCAACCACATATCCACATCATCTCCAAGACCACCTATTTCCTTCTCAGTAACATCGTCTGACTCCACCCCTGATTTTCAAATTCCTGTATGGCTGCTCCCTGTTGCTGGAATCTCCTCCAGCATCACAGCCCTCAGAGATATCTGCGCTCCTCTAATTTGGCCTCCTGAACATTCCTGATTTCTATTGTTCCACATTCGTGCTCATTCTGTCACTTTCCAAAGCTCCAAGCTCTGGAATTCACTCCCTAAACCTCTCCCATTCTCTACCTCATTTTCCTCCTTTAAGATACTCCATAAAACCCACTTCTTTGACCAAACGCTTGGTCACCCGCCCTAATATCTCCTCATGTGTCAAACCTTGCTTTGTAATGTTTCTGTGAAATGCCTTGGAACATGGTCTTACATTAAAAGTGCGATATAAATACAAATTGCTGTTGTTGATTTGGACAAATATCACTGTTCCTTCATCATCGCCTGGGTGAATAACCTGTAACTCCTTACTTAACAGCATTGTGGGAGCACCTTCACTACACGGACTGCAGCGGTTCAAGAAGGTCAAACATCATCTTCTCCACAGGTGACTAAGGGTCACAATAGGCGCTGGTATCTGTGGAGAGGGAAGCAGAGTTAATATTTCAGGGTGTGCAGAATGAATTACAGGGAGTAAAATGCTGCAGAATTTGATGATCAATATAACTTCAGAAGTGGAAGAGAAATGGACTATAGTGCAGGACAAACAATTCCTGACTGTGAAAGATACTGTGGGAAGATAAAGCTGGTAAGGCAGTAGCTCATGGTCAGGAGATGGGCAGCAGTGGAAACATCATTTAGACACAGTTGGCAGAAGTAACAATAAAATACAAAACATAACTCAAATACATCCATTATTAGAGACGGAGGATGTTAGACAATGGCAGTGAGGTGATCAGGGAGGGCAGAGGTGAAACAGATCAATGGATGGACATGGATTCAGATCCTCAGTAAGGGAGCCACACCAGCCCCAGAGTTATGGAACCTCTCACAGAAAACAGAGCACAGCACTAAAAGCTCTAAATTGTAGATGGATGGTGAAAAATACTCACCTCTGAAACAACTTCACCATTTTCAAGTTTAAATTCTCCTGCTGGATCCTGCAGCTGGAAAGATATCAGAAACGCTGGAGTCAGAGAAAAATCTCTCAGTTGAGGATGGTGTCACTGTGTAATTGTCAATGTGTGATGATGTCACAGTGTAATTGTTGATGTGTGATGATGTCACAGTGTAATTGTCGATGTGTGAAGATGTCACAGACACAAACACAGAACATCTGGGTCTGTGCAAACCAGTGATCACCACATATTGTGAAGGATGTGAGGGTCCTTGAGAGGGGGCAGAGGAGATTGACCAGAATGGTTCGATGAGGTGTTTTAATTATAAGATTAGGTTTGAGAAACCGAGGTTGTTCTCCTTGGAGTAAAGGAGCTTGAGGGGAGATTTGATAGAGGTGTACAGGATTATGAAAGGTAGTTAAATAAAAGCTGTTCCCATTAGCTGATTACGAAAGGATTAAGGGACAGAGATTTAAGATTTTAGGTAAGATCCACAATGTGAGGCAGAGATTTTTTACCCAGTTACTGAAAAAGGCCTGGAACTCAATGCTTACATTTGAAGGCCGGTGTTATTCAGGTCCTGGTGAATCGAGTGACTTTCAAATTTTGACATGATGTTTGGTTTTAGTTTTTCATCTCCCTCAAGTATCCCTTGAGTTTCCCCTCCTCTTCTAACATCCTGTAAATGGAATTCAAAAAATCCATCAGTCAATCCAGGATTGAAATTCAGAAAGGAAGAACTTTTGTTTTGAGTTTGCTGTGTGTAAATGCTTCCCTTCTAACCCCCTGTAAAAGGAGTTTCCAAAATCCATCCGTCAGTCCAGGTTAGAAATTCACAATATTCTCTCCTCCTGCTATCTGGACCAGTATGAACGCGCATGCGCCCTGCTGCACATTGCCCCCGATAAAGATGGCGGCCGTTACCCAGGGCCTGGCGAAGGGAGAAAGGCAGATTTTTTGGCCATTTCTCTGCAAACAAAAGACCGGTACCTTGTTATTTGGGGTCTGCGGCCTGCACTGTGTCTTTATGAAAGCTCCCTGCCCACTCCGCTGGCTCCATTCCTCCTCACACACCCACTAACTCTGTTAGTTTCCTCCACTCGACATTCTCTCGCTCTCTGAGCAGCTTGAGTCACAGACCAGCGCTGCGCATGCTCATGAAGCAGACCGCAATGCGCATGCCCCACCACACTCAGAAGGGCGCATGCGTGAGGCGCTGCTGCCGTGAGGATAGGACACATTCTGCCCTGCAGCGAATGCTGGGTGAGCACTCCACCATTGAAATATCATATTGTAGAACAGAAACCTATGCTCTGTAATCAGAATACGATGGGGGCCATAGGGGCAAGACATAAAATTGTTGAATCAATTGATGCAGCAGCCAAATTGCTCCCGGCTCCACCACAATTCTCTCCTGGATGCAGAACAAACCCTGACAGATCTTAACTCAGTGGAGTCTCAGCAGATGAATTGAGCTGGTGACTTTTTCCCCTTTACATGGAACATTTAAACCGTGTCTTGCCAGTATCTCTGCTCTGATTGTGGATCCAATCTTTTGAAATTTTAAAGTTGGAGTGTTAACGTGTGGGCAAACTGAGTAAAGCCCTTTGCACACGTGAAGTACCTGAATGGCCTCCCACCAGCAAGATTGGGTTGCTGTGTCAGGAAGGGGATGAGAGTGAATCCCTTTCCAATTTTAGCTGGTGAACAATCAGTTGACAGTGTGAGTTTACCTATACATTTTCAGCTCAGACATGGATCTCGAAACCTACTGGTAATGGGTTCCACAATCTTAGCACTACATAAGAAAAAGGAGCAGGAGTAGGCTATTCGGCCCCTCAAGCCTGCTCTGCCATTTAATAAGATCATGGCTGACCTCATAGTAACCTGAAATCTGTACCCCACCTATCTCTGATAACCTATCACCCCCTTGATTACCAAGAATATGTCCACCATGGCCTTAAAAATATTCAAGGACTTTGCTTCCACAGCCTTTTTCAGGAACAAAATTCCAAAGTTTCACGGCACTCTGAAAGAAAAAAAAATGCTTCATCTCCATTTTAAATGGGTGATCCCTTATTTTTAAACAGCGATCCCAAGCTCTAGATTCTCTCACAAGAGGTAACATCCTCTCCAAATCCACCCTGTCAAGTAGACTGAGGATCTTGTATGTTTCACTGATCAGGTAAAGTAAAGCTAAATACTGCAGATGCTGGTTATCTGAAATAAAAAGAGAAAATACTGGAACTCTCAGCAGATCTGGGAGTGACTGTGGAGAGAGAGACATGGTTTTCATTTCAGGTCTGCAACCTTTCATCAGAACTGTGTTGCATCTGAAATGAAAATTAAGCCTCTCAATCCAAAGATGCTGCCAGATGTGGTAAAGGGACTCAAAAAAGAAATGAAAATTCCCTTTGAGGAATGGAATCCAATGCGAATGAAGGGTGAACTGCCCGACTGACCAGAGAGAGTCAAGGCACCTTTCCCTTCTTTAAGATGCTGATACAGTGACTCTGATGTTATCAGTGAAATTAACTGACCTGAGACGGTGAAAGGATTCTCGTTACTACACATCAGGAATTCTAACTTAATATCGGCTTCGGGACAATGAGAATACTTGGTAACAGACAAGACAGCGAAATGCTCGAAGGGAGGCACTCCAGTTGTAGGAGAGCTGGATCCTGATGACATGGATGTGTCTGCAATGGATGGGATCAGACTGTTTCAACATATCCAAAATGAATATCTCACCCTTTATTTTGGAAGAGTAAAATTGATAGAGCACGATAACCATCTGTGTAGTGGTAACCTGTAGATCGGACTCACTGACACCCTGGCTGGGATACCTTGTCAGTTAGGTTTGTGTAAGAGTCTGTGGCGCTATTAGTCAGCAGATTTGCCTGTTAACTGAAAAGTTGGTTATTCAAGGCCACCCAGGGGGGTTAAGGTTTTTCCCACTCATCACCAATCATTGTCACACGATTCTGGATTGTCATTGGGTACTTGGGCTGCAAGATATCTTACCCAAAAACAATTGCAGGTCTTTTGTTGTCCAGTGAGCTCCCACGGAAACAGCTTCTTTTTAAAATTATGTTTTCTGTCAAATACAATGAGAAAAGATTTGGACTTACTATGTAACTTCATCTAACCTATTGGAAATCCAAGAAATTATTAGAATCAAACGAACACTTCAATTATTCTCCCTTCCTCATTTCCACAGTGAGTGAGACAGGGAAAAGCAGAAAAGCAGCAATATTCCGGCCCCGCACTCTCCAATCACCCGCTACCAGCAGAAAGCAGCGACTGCAGCTTCAGTCAGCGGGTCACTGCCCATCCCTGGGACACAAGATACTCCAACCCGGGCCAAACCTCCCAATACACCGAGCACAGGCTCAGGAAAACACAGGTAGATTATATCCTGGTCACTAAACCTCCGAGCAGCATTTACAGAATTCCCGAGTGATTGAGTCACAAATAAAAGTCACACCAACTTTCTGAACTTTTCACTGTAAAATTCCTTCATTTTATTGAAAATCTGACTGTTGTGGCTCTGAAAATGAGCACCAGGGGATTTGTGTTACTGAGTGACTTGTTTTCCATTGTTTGACCGTCAGGTTTGTAATTCAAATTGTGTTGGATATTGAAGTGAATCTGATTTCAAAATGAAGGCACAAAGCAGGTAAATATTAAATGCAGGAGAAAATCCTGAGGAAATTGGATCACAGTATTTGGAAGGAGGTGCAGCTAAGAAGTGAAAGATGTGTATGATGTTATTGATGATTGAGAGGAATGAATTGCAGCTTTGGGGCTTTTGTCGGCCAATTACGTTCCACACTTTAAAATTCCGAAGAAGCTGAGATATCAGGTGGAAAGCAACAGGTTTATCGATGTATGTTAGGAGACGAAACAGCTTTTTCACATGCCCGGCTAGCTCAGACTGTTGATCATGAGACTCTTAATGTCAGGGTCATGGGCGCTGTCATTGGTTAAAAATCTGAATAAGAGCCGTATGGACTGGAAGCATTGACCTTGTTTCTCCCTCCAGCTGCTGAGTTTTTCCAGAATTTTCTGTGTTTGTTTCAGATTTCCATCATTCGCAGTTATTTGTTTTTATCTTTTTACTTTTAAATCTTGCTGCTTAAAAAAAACACCAACTAATCACTGTAGCTCCTGTGAAACTTACAAGGCAGAAATTCACCACTGAAAGCAACTGACACACATCAAATTGAAAATAATTTCATGTCGCATCTCTTCCTGCTTCTGTCCCTGCCTCGCCTCCAGTCCCACTGCCCGTCCAGCTCCCAGGTCAATAAGCTGCTTGATGTAGACACAGTCAGTTCGTGGGAATGGGTAAAACTCGTGGGTAAAGAGACACCTGGATCTCATTTTCCTGATTCTCCCAGATACTGATTACAGGAATTTCCACAGTGCCGATTATCCACAGTCACTCTCCTCCTAGTTGTCCAGCTTTTTAATTGATTTTCACACTGGGTTTCAATGTGCAGAAAGCAGAGCTGTGATAAGCTTATATTGTTCAGCAGATGTACTGCAAGAAGGTTCAGAACAGGCTGATGATAACAGTGCTCTTTGGACGTGTGAGCTCCAGTGAAGGATTGGAACCATTAATGTGTCGCTCATTTAGTCTCGTAACTAAGCTCGTGCTGGAAATGACAAAAAAACTCGTGGAATTTGCTCCGTGTTTTGGTTTCAAAAGAGCCGAATACAAGGTAAGAAAGTACATCTCTCTCGAGTGGGTTGTAAAATGGCAGAACGACCCATGCTATTGGGAGACATAAAATTGTAGAAAGTTGCAGCAGAAAAAGAGGCCTTTAAGCCGGGCATGCTGCTTTCAAAGAACAGTAGTGATTGGTTGATCCATCAGGAGTGATATTTGTGTCAGTGCAAACAGTAGGCAGCAAAACTCTTTCTTCTCCCACCCATATTTTGCCTCACACCAACCTTTCTATAGTCAGTGCTTTGCAACCAGCCCTTCTCTCCTCTCCTCTTCCTTCATTCCCTCACTCCACTTGAACCAAGTGTGATGTTTTCCAGCTCTTGAGGTGAAACTTAAATTCTCACTCCTCTGCTTCTGGTGGAGCTTTTAAACGTTTCCAATCAATGAGTGATCAACACTCATTCCAAAGAACTCATTAACTTGACATTCCCTGACCGGGAATCGAACCCGAGCTGCGGCAGTGAGAGTCCTGACCACTAGACCACCAGGGAATCTGCACCAGCATTTTTCCATTTGGCTTATCTACGCTGCTTTTGCCTATTGGTTTTCAGTTCAGATCTCTTCACAAAACTGCCTGTTCGGTTCAACACAAACGACTTCTGCAGCCACTGAAAACAACGGTTGCTGTGAGCTGGAACATGAAATTGACAGTGAGGTTAAATAGTCCCACTACCCGCGCATGTGTAACTTTCAATTTCCAAAACCCTCCACCCTATTCGCTGTGGTCAAATGAAAGCACCGATTCCCAGTCATTGGACATCGCGGAAACTATCAATAAAGCTGGACAGATGGATTATGGAGGCTACTTTGGACATTTTTTTTCATTCCTGTACTCTTTTACCAGAGACAACTTTCTTTGGCCAAATGGTCTGCTTCGGTTTGAACACAAGCGACTTCTTCACCAATGAGAAGAACCATTGCTGTGAGCTGGAACATGAAATCGATACTTTCCTCCTTTAAGACAATTCTTAAAGCCCCCCCAACCACCCCCACCTTTGACCGATCTTTTGGTCATCTGACCGAATATGAGACTCGGTGTCATATTTTCCTATATAAAGGTCCTGGGGAACGCCTTTTGACGTTTCATAAGGTTAAAGATTTATGAAGATAAGCTGTTGTTGTAGGATATATATAGAAAGGGCCAGTCTCCTGTTTTATCTTTCACGCTGATACTTTTCTCTGCGACATTTTAACATGAATTCGTGCAACTCATGTGAATCAAGTTGGCATCGTTAAAAACGTTTTCACCCCCTCATGGAACTGAACCACATTGACAATCGCAGAGAGCAGACACAGAGAGATACAGCAAGAGTCACAAAGGCCTAAGGAGAGACACAGGTCCAGAAAGCAAGGATGTCACCAACTTGGCTCCGTGTTTGTTCCATTTCCGAAATCAAATTTCCTGAATGCTGAAAAATGAATGGAAATCAGAAAATACGGACGTATTTGGATGGAGTTCCTATTAATCAACTGATAATTAATTTGGTTAAAATCAAAAATGATGAAAACTTTAGTCGGCAGGATTCCAACCTTTTGTTCATAATTACAACAAACGTAAATTGTCCAACTTTCGCTCACACTCTTTTAAACAAACTTGGAAAATGCTCTTGCCAGGTTTCAAATCGCAGCTCCATCATATGTGAAGTGAATATGACCCCACTCGCCTCTGTAAACCCTGCGCTGTAAAGATCCCAATGGAGCTGTCTGGAATGTTAAACTGTGACGTCATGCAGCAGCACTTTGGGTCTTTGTTGTGAAGAAATGGAATTCGGCTGTTCTCATTAGGAATGCTGGAGACAGACTGATCAACAATGTCATCATCAAATGGCACAGCGCAGTAAGAGGACCTTCCACCCATGGTATCTATATCAGTTTTGTACAAAGCGCTTTATAATTAATGACAGTTTCGATCTCTTTCTCCTTATCCCTGCACAATTCCCATTTGGAAACTCGGTGTTAGGAAAACCAATATTGAAATCTTCAGCTGGTTCCCCAACTGAGCAAATACGTCAGCCTTGCTCCAGAGACTGACGTTTGCAGGGCTTTACTTTGGTCAGACGTTCAAGGCAATATAATCTGCAGGGAAACCTGGACATTTTTTTTATTCATTCACGTGATGTGTGCTTCGCTGTCTGAGCCAGCGTTTATTGTCCATCCCTAATTGTTCTTGGAAAGGTGGTATGCCTTCTTGAACCGTTGCAGTCCATGTTGAGTAGGTACTTCCACTGTGCTGTTAGGAAGGGAGTTCCAGGATTTTGACTCAGTGACAGTGAAGGAACGGCGATATATTTCCAAGTCAAGATGGTGAGTGACTTGAAGGGTAACTTCCAGGTGATGGTGTTCCCATCTATCTGCTGCCCTTGTCCTTCTAGCTGGTAATGGTCGTGGGTTTGGACGCTGCTGTCTAAGGAGCCTTGGTGAATTCCTGCAGTGCATCTTGTAGATGGTACACACTGCTGCTACTGTGCATCGGTGGTGAAGGGAGTGAATGTGGATGTGGTGCCAGTCAAGTGGACTGCTTTGCCCTGGACGGTGTCCAGCTTCTTCAGTGTTGCGGGGGCTACACTCATCCAAACAAGTGTGGAGTATTCTATTACACTCCTAACTTGTGCCTTGTAGATGGTAGACAGGCTTTGGGGAGTCAGGAGGTGAGTTACACGTTGCTCGATTCCTAACCTCTGACCTGGTCTTGTAGCCACAGTGTTTATATGGATAGTCCAGTCCAGTTCCTGGTGAATGGGAACCCCCAGGATGTTGATAGTGAGGGATTCAGTGATGGTAATGCCATTGAACATCAAGAGGCAATAGTTGGATTCTCTCGTGTTGGAGATGGCCATTGCCTGACACTTGTAGGGTGCGAATGTTACTTGCCATTTGTCAGCTCAAGCCTGGATATTGTCCAGGTCTTACTGCATTTGGACATGGACTGCTTCAGTATCTGAGGAGTCAGGTATGGTGCTGAACATTGTGCAATCATCAGCTAACCTCGCCACTTCTGACATTATGATGGATGGAAGCTCATTGCTGAAGATGGTTGGGCCGAGGACACTACCCTAAGGAACTCCTGCAGTGTTGTCCTGGAGCTAAGATGACTGACTCCAACAACCACAAACATCTTCCTTTGTGCTAGTTATGTCTCCAACAAGCCGAGAGTTTCCCATTGACTCCCATTGATTCCCATTGACTCCAGTTGTGCTCGGGCACCCTGATGCCACACTCGGTCAAATGCTGATCTCACCTCATCCCGGGAGTTCAGCTCTTTTGTTTATATTTGAACCAAGGCTGTAATGAGATCAGGAGCTGAGTGGTCCCTGTGGAACCCAAGCTGGGCATCAGTGAGCAGGTTATTGCTAAGTCAGTGCTTCTTGATAGCACTGTTGATGACCCCTTCCGTGACCTTAGTGATGATGGAGAGTAGGCTGATGGGGCGGTAATTGGCCGGTTTGGATCATTCTCACTCTTTCATTCCCAGTTTGGTCGGAAGAACATGGACAGTATAAATTGCAGGGTTCCGGGAAAAAGGTCAGGTAATGGCAGTTACAGGACGGGCAGGAAGACCTCTTTCTCCGCTGTAACCATTACATGATTTCAAATAAATGTTAGTAGTAAAGGCGCAGCTTCTGTAGTCGTGGCCGAGTGGTTAAGGCGATGGGTTAGAAATCCAGTGGGGTTACCCCACGCAGGTTCGAATCCTACCCACTACGTTTCTCATTATTTGGATTTTATTGGCGCACGCACAGAGCTAATTATCGTTTGAATCGAGGGAAAGCGATCCAAACACATCCGTGTTCTCTTATTTCCGTTCATTTGTCAGCCTTCTGCAAATCTCCAGTTGGAAATGGAAAACAAAACGGAGCCAATTTGGTGACATGATTTCACTGTGGCATTTCTCTCTCCTTAGGCATCTGTCATTCTCGGTGTATATCTCTGAGGGTGTTCCTCTGTGTGGGTCACTGTGGTTCAGTTCCCTGGGAAGCTGAACACATTTCTAAGAGCACAAATTATATTCACATTAGTTGTGCAACTTCACATTTCAATTTTGCAGTGAAAAATATCGGGATGAAAGAGGGAAGAGGAGTTTGTCTCTTTCTATGTATGGACTACAACAACAACATATTTAGAAAGCTCCTTTTCTGAATGAAACGTCACAAGGCGTTTCCCAGGAGCATTTTATCATAAAGTGTGACACTGAGCCACATATTCGGTCAGATGACTAAAATCTCAGTCAAAGGGGGAGGCTTTAAGAACTGTCTTAAAGGAGGAAAGTATCAATTTCATGTTCCAGCGAACGGTTTGTTCTTATTGGCTGAAGAGGACACTTGTGTTCAAACGACATAGACCATTTGGCCAAAGAAACTTGTCATTGCTGAAAGAGATCTGGAATATAAAAATGCCAAAAGCAGCTCCCATGCGACCAACTGCTGGGTGAGTGATTAGAATGCGGCAAGTTTATAAGTACAGCCTGCGTTTGATCCCTGGTTAGGGATTGAAACTTATTCCTCCTGGGTGAGCTGTTCAAGTCAATGTGATTGATTTTCTAGTTGAAAATAACACGGTTTAGCTCTGCTAGAATTGGTGGAGTGAGAGTGGGAGTTTCACATCAGAGCTGGAAATGTCACAAGGGCAAAACTCGGGAACAAACCCAGAGTCGGAGTGAGGGGGTGAAAATAAAATAGAAGGGCTGTGATAGGTTACAAAGCACTGACTATAGGGCTGATGGTGCAAGGCAGAATATTATTCCTGTAATACCGATGTCACATGCAGCTCTAATTTCCTGATTTATCCCATGCCCAACATTCCCACTACAGTTTGGTGGCCTATAAAAAACGCCCACCAATATTTGTTGCCTCTTGCTGTTTCTTAGCTTCACCCAAACTTTTTTAACAGCTTGATCCTTCAATCTAAGATCCTCTGTCACTAATGTTCCGATTTCGTTCCTGACCCTGTCTCGTTTTCCTTTTTGACCATTCTTCCTAAATGACGAATGTCTTTGATTATTCAGATCAACCAATGACATTGTTCATTGAAAGCAGAACACAGGGCCGAATGGCCTCTTCTTTGCTGTAACTCTCTGTCATTTGTTGTTTCCTAACACCACGGTTAAGATTAACTTTCTTATCTTCCATGTGATGCTTTGAATTCAAGACATTCAGCAACTTCAGCGAGTTTTCTTATCATTTCTAGCACAGGATTTGGAACCGGACTCGTTGAACGACATTTAAATGGTCTCAATCGTAGGACGCAGCTCACCGAGTCCAAACAGGCACAGTGAGCATCAGCCTGTTATGTACTTTCTTGCTGTGCATCTTCTGAGCTATAAGCTGATCACAGCTCCACTTTCTGCACATTGAAAGACAGCGTGAAAATATTCACTATTTCACATCTTAACAACGGGCATATTTGTGATTTTCTGTGTGTGTCAATGTCGTTCAGTTTCCCCTTTTCACCACCCAAACATTATCCATGCTAGTTCTCTGACTTCATATCAGCAAAGAAAAAAGCAGTTAACAGGACATTTTTCTCTTTAGTTTCAGTGGAGACTGTTCAGCAACTAAACTTCTGGATGTTACAAAGCGGAGGATGACTGAAGTTTTCACGTGATCTTATTAAGTAGCTGAGAATGCTCCAGGAACCGAATGGCCAATTCCTGATAATTATTTTTTATATTCTAATTCAGTGTCAATGTTGGTGAAGACAATGTTTGTGTCTAATCTGAATGTGGTAGTGAGGTCGAGTGGGCTCAGCCGCTGGTTCAGGTTCTGATCTCTCTGGTGATTTGGGCTTTACTCTCACCGCTGCCAAACTTTCTGGTACTTTGTTATTTGAGACGCTTCCAAACGATTCTCTGTGCAGTGAAGGGGCAGCTGAGCTGTGCAGTGTTGTATTTCAGTTGGAAAAATGAGGGGAGACAGTGTAAATCCCGGGGTGACTGGGAAAAGGTGGGGCAATGGCACGGACTGGAAGACCTTCTTTCACTGGAACTCCCTGTATTCATTCTATTATTTTAAACAAACAACATGCAGCCTTTACCCAGTTGTCCTGGCCGAGTGGTTGAGGAGTTTTTCCACGTGGTCCGAATCCTGCCAACTCCCCTTCTTCTCATTCCTGATTGACACAAACTGTCTGCAGAATAAATTATCAGTCAAATGAAAACCAAAACCACCCAAACACTCCCGTGTTTCTGATGTCAATTCATCTGCAAATATTCACTACATCTGCAGTCTGAAATGGAACAATTATTGGCCAAGTTGGTGACATCCTTGTTTTCTGGCTGTTTGACACTCCTTCGGCCTCTGTCACTCACGTTGTATGTGTCAGTGTGTGTTCCTCTGTGTGTGTCAATGTGGTTCAGTTCCCCGAGGGGATGGGCACATATTCACCAACACAATCTTGATTAACATTGGTTGTGCAACTTCATATTAAAATGTCAAAGATAAATATAGGATGAACGATGCAAGGGAATTTGAAATGTTTGGAAGGAGGTGCAGCAAACAAGTGGAAGATGTGAATGATGTTATTGATGATTGAGAGGAATGTATTGCAACCTTGTGGATTTTGTAGGACGATTACCTTCCACAGTTTGAAATTCAGAACAAGCTGAGGCTCCAGGAGGAAACAACATTGATCTCCTTGAGTTTTCACATAGGAAATAACGCGCGTGCATGTCCGGCTAGGTTGTGACAGAGACAGGGCGGGCAGAAGGCCCTCTTTGTCTGCTGTAAACATTCTATGACTTCATATAAATAATACAGGCTTAATGCCAAAATCTGTAGTCGTGGCCGAGTGGTTAAGGCGATGGACTTGAAATCCATTGGGGTTATCCCGCGCAGGTTCAAATTCCGCCGGCTACGTTTTCCATTATTTCTGATTTTGACCACTGATCTCAGAAACAGTAAATGTAATCGACATTTTCACAACACCTGCAGTAGCAAAGGTTGACCAGTGGATGGCGGTGGAACCGTCATTGCTTCCATCACATGAAGCAGGCGCTGTCTCAATTATTACTGCATTTGGCACTGTCTCTGTTCATATTAAATTAGACGCCGTCTCTGTTTGTATTACACTAGGACATGTCTCTGATCATATTACGGAAGGTCATCGCTCAATTGTTTCTGTAATTGGCTCAGTCACAGTTGTTTATGTACTGGACTAGGGCCACAATACAGTTGGCACTATCTCAGTCATGACTGCACTGAAGCAGGTCTCGGCTAAAGTTACAATAAGCCATGCCCCAGTTGGCACTGCACTAGAGCTTGTCTCTGGTTATGGAAAACTGGAACATGTTTTTACTTGCATTTCACGAGACTCTGTCTCAGCTATTACTCCAGTAGAACCTGTCACGTGTCTATCAAACTGGACCCTGTCTCAGGTCCTGCTGCACCAATGCATGCTTCCATTCACATCACACAATTCCCTGTTTCTGTTGTTATTGTCCGAAACCATCACTCTCTTATTGCTGTACTAGTGCATGTCTCTGTTTTTATTGATCTCGTACCTTTGCCGGTATTTAATTCACCAGACACTGCGTCAGTTGACATTAAAAAGACCCCTGAATTATGTGAAGCTGCACTAGACCGTGTATCAGTTTTCTTAAACTGGATCCAGTAGGTGTTATCACAAGATCCTGTCTCGATTATTACTGCACTCGGCACTGTCTCACTTATGTTTCTCTAGGTCGCGGCGCTGCTTATAACACACTCAATCATGTCTGCACTTATATTCCTCCAGACCGTATTTCAGAACAATTGAAATTGTACCAGCCTATATAACACTCGAGCTTGTCTGTCTTGTTAATTAAAATGGATCATGTCTTTGCAGAGACTTTGTCTTTGTACCTCTGTCTCTGTTTCTATTCCACTCTCCTTTTCCCTGTTTTTACTCCACGAGATCATGTCTGTCTTTCTTACACTGGTGGCAGTCTCCGATATTACGGCCTTAGACTCTCTCTGGGAAGCAATTACTCTGTGTCCTGTGCCTGTAATAACTACCCTATTTCACTTGATGTTGATCCAGGCCCTGTATCGGTAACTATTGCACCAGACCCATCTCCGCTATTACAGCAGTAGACCTTGTCCATGTTAATATAGCACACGTCCCCGCCCCTGTTATTCGTGCATTAGGTCAGGTCTTTGCTTAAGTAACATTAGATGGCTTCTCTAGTCATGCCTCTGCTTAAATTGCACTAGGCCCTGTCTTAGTAATTTCCACACCAGGCTCTGTCTCTGTTGTTACTACACTTTTCTATGAATCTATAAGGTGAACGTTGAGTTAGAAATGGGCCTCTGACTTTGGCCTAAAACGACAGGTTTTGACTGTTTGTTCCGTGCAGCTCCTAATACTCAGTTTCATGACAGCCAACAGTATTATATATGAGACATCACTTGTTCTGTGTGTGTGTGTGAAAACAAATCACGCTGCATCATTCCACAAAGATAAAACATGTATCTTCACCAGAATGTTTCATTTTATTTTATTTTCTCTTATTCAAACTGTAACTGCAGGTCGTCTAATAATGTAAATATTCATTGATAGCATATCCTGTTGTGTGCTCTTGTTTAGAAATCCATGTCATACCAACCATTTCTTTGCTAAGACGGGCACGTTTGTCACCACATTCACTTAATGTCTGTGATATCTCTATCCGAGACAGCGTCTAACTCACTGAAATGTATTGATTTTTTTCTCTCTCTCTCAGATAAAAGCAAAATACTGCGGATGCTGGATATCTGAAACAAAAACAGAAATACCTGGAAAAACCCAGCAGGCCTGACAGCATCTGTGGAGAGGAATACAGTTGACGTTTCGAGTCCGTGTGACTCTTCTTCAGAACGAAGGAAATAGAGAAATGCGGTGAGATATAAGCTGGTAGTGGGGGCTGGGGCAGGTTGCGTTGGATAGAGGGGCCAGTGATAGGCGGAGGCAAAGAAGAGATGTCATAGACAAAAGGACAAAAAGATGTTGACGGTGGTGTTATGAGCTAGGAAATGTGCTAATGGGTGACATTAAGGGTAGAAATCAGGACGAGCAAGGTAGAGATAGCCCTAGTGGGTTGGGGTGGGGGCAAGGGAACGAAATAGGCTAAAAGGTAGAGATAAAACAACGGATGGAAGGATGGAAATATTTTAAAAATAAAGGAAATAGGTGGGAACAGAAAAAAAATATATAAATTGTTGGAAATAAAGGGGGATGGGAAAGGGGGTGGGAATGGAGGAGAGAGTTCATGATCTAAAGTTCTTGAACTCAACATTCAGTCCGGAAGGCTGTAAAGTGCCTAGTCGGAAGATGAGGTGCTGTTCTTCCAGTTTGCGTTGGGCTTCACTGGAACAATGCAGCAAGCCAACAATGGACATGTGGGCATGACGGCAGGGTGGTGTGTTGAAATAGCAAGTGACAGGGAGTTCTGGGTCATGCTCGCAGACTGATTGAAGGTGTTCTGCAAAGCGGTCACCCAGTCTGTGTTTCGTCTCTCCAATGTAGAGGAAACCGCATTGGGAGCATCAAATGCAGTAGACTAAATTGAGGGAAGTGCAAGTAAACTGCTGCTTCACTTGAAAGGAATACTTTGGCCCTTGGACGTTGAGGAGGGGGGAAGTAAAGGGGCAGGTGTTGCACTTTTTGCAGTTGCATGGGAAGGTGCCGTGGGAGGGGGTTGAGGTGTAGGGAGTGATGGAGAAGTGGACCAGGGGGTCCCGGAGGGAATGATCCCTACGGAATGCCGCCGGGGTGAGGTGAAGGGAAGATGTGTTTGGTGGTGGCATCAAGCTGGAGTTGGTGGAAATGGTGGAGGATGATCCTTTGAATGCGAAGGCTGGTGGGGTGATAAGTGAGGACAAGGGGGACCCTATCATGTTTCTGGGAGAGAGAAGAAGGTATGAGGGTGGATGCATGAGAGATGGGCCGGACACGGTTGAGGGCCCTGTCAATCACTGTGGGTGGAAAACCTCGGTTAAGGAAGAAGGAGGACATGTCAGAGGAACTGTTTTTGAAAGTGGCAACATCAGAACAGATGCGACAGAGGCGAAGGAACTGAGAGAATGGGATGGAGTCCTTACAGGAAGCGGGGTGTGAGGAGCTGTAGTCAAGGTAGCTGTGGGAGTCGGTAGGCTTGTAATGAATATTGGTGGACAGTCTATCACCAGAAATTGAGGTAGAGAGGTCAAGGAAGGGAAGGGAAGTGTCAGGAATAAAGCATGTGAAAATGATGGAGGGTTGGAAATTGGCAGCAAAATTAATAAATTTTTCCAGGTCCAGACGAGAGCATAAAGCAGCACCGAAGCAGTCATCGATGTACCGGAGAAATAGTTGTGGGAGGGGGCCGGAGTAGGACTGGAACAAGGAATGTTCCACATACCCCATAAAGACACAGGCATAGCTGGGGCCCATGCGGGTACCCATAGCCAAACCTTTTATTTGGAGGAAGTGAGAGGAGTTTAAGGAGAAATTGTTCAGTGTGAGAACAAGTTAAGCCAGGCGGTGGATAGTAGTGGTGGATAGGGATTGTTCGAGCCTCTGATCGAGGAAGAAGGGGAGAGCCCTCAAAGCATCCCGGTGGGGGATTGAGGTGTAGAGGGATTTACGTCCATGGTGAAGAGAAGGTGGTTGGGGCCAGGGAACTGGAAATTGATGATCTGATGTAGGCTGTCAGAGGAATCATGGATGTAGGTGGGAAGGGACTGGACAAGGGGAGAGAGAATGGAGTCAAGATAGCAATAAATTAGTTCCGTGTGGTAGGACAGGCTGACACGATCGGTCTGCCGGGACAGTCCTGATTGTGGATTTTGGGAAGGAGGTATAAGTGGGCCGTCCAAGGTTGGGAGACTATGAGGTTGGAAGCTGTGGAAGGAAGATCCCCAGAGGAGATGAGGTCAGTAACAGACCTGACAACAATGGCTTCATGTTCAGTGGTGGGGTCATGGTCCAGAGGCAGGTAGGAGGAAGTGTCTGCGAGTTGACACTCAGCCTCTGCGAGGTAGAGATTAGTGCGCCAGACAACAACAGCACCACCCTTGTCAGCAGGTTTGATGTCAATGTCAGGGCTGAACCTGAGAGAACGGAGTGCAGCAAATTCAAAGAGAGACAGTTAACAGTGGGTGAAAGGAACAGAGAAATTAAGACAGTAGCTTCCCCAGTGGTTGAGTGGTCAGGATTCGGCACTTTATCAGCAGTAGCCTGAGTTTGATTCCCAATCAGGGAATGTAGATTTTTTTATCTTGTTAAAATCAGTATTAATTAGTTATTGATGGAAACCATTTAACAGCTCCACCAGAATCAATGGGGTGATAGTTGAAGTTTCGCCACAGAGTTGGAAGTGTCATATTTGGAAAGTCGAGAACAAAGAAGCGGAGTGAAAGAAGGACAAGAGAAGGGCTGGGTGCAAAGCACTGACCACACAGAAATGGTGGCGCCAGGAAAAATATGGGTGGGAGAAGGGCAAATTTTGCTGCCTACTGTTTGCACTGACATAAATATCACTCCTAATGGATACACCAATCACTACTGCTCTTTGACAGCAGCACACCAGGCCGAATGGCCTCTTTCTGTGCTGCAAATTTGTATAATTTTATGTTTCCCAACAGCACGGGTCGTTCTTCCATTTTATAACCCACTCGAGCGAGATGTACTTTCTTACCTTTTATTCGGCTCGTTTGAAACCAAAACACGGAGCAAATTCAGCGAGTTTTCTTGTCATTTCCAGCACGAGATTTGTCACGAGACTAATTGAGCGACACATTAATGGTGTCAATCCTTCACTGGAGCTCACCGCGTCCAAAGAGCACTGTTATCATCAGCCTGTTATGTAACTTCTTGCAGTACATCTGCTGAACTATACAAGCTTATCACAGCTCTGCTTTCTTCACATTGAAATCCAATGTGAAAATATGAGCATTTTCAAAGCTGAACAACTAGGACAAGACTGGAAGGGAAGTGTGATTGTGGATAATCGGCACTGTGCACATTCCTGTAATCAGTACTTGGGCGAATCAGGAAGATCCTGGTGTCTCTGTACGCTGCTATCTGTAAACCGATCACGTTCTGTTTTACGTTCGCACCATCTGACTGCGTTTGCATCAAGCAGCTAATTGACCTGGACTGGCAGAAAGAGCTGGAGACGAATATCTGTCCTGCACAAGTTTCACAGCTAATTCAACAACCCCGCCTTTTCTCCACAGCCATTTATATTTTATTGTCTCTCAGAATTTCTGTTAAAGTGAAACACCGTACACACCTGCTTTAAGTGTGAGCTACCACTTTTTCGACCAATCAGGCAATTTTAGCAGCGGTGGAAGAGGTATTTGAAACCAAGCTTCATTATCACTGCCCATCGCCTTGCCTAGCATTGCTATTCAAATAGAACAGATTCAAAGCAGCAACAATACGTCATAAGGCCCCTCAAGCATCCTCCGTCACTTTATAAGATCATGGCGAATCTCCAGCCTCAAGACCAAATTCCCACCCGATCCCGATCGCCCTTCATTCCCTTAGAGTCCAAAAATCAGGAGAATTTTGGATGTTTTTTCTTCCATTTATCCGAGAGTTCTGTGGACACCTGGTTGAAATCAGAAGCACAGTCGGTAAGATTGGAATTTTCCTGGGGAAACCCCAGTGGATTTTAACAGCATCGTTTTCACCACTGGGACACGATTTTTGACCAAGGCCCCAGTGCTTTCCATTCAATCATCAATAACATCATTCACAGCTTCCGCTTCTCAGATGCACCTCGTTCCAAACATTGTGATCCATTTTCCTCAGGATTTGTTTTTGGATTTAATGTTTAGTTGCTTTGTGACCTCATTTTGAAAACAGATTCGCTTCAATATCCAACACAGTTTGAATTACAAACCTAAAGGACAATCAGTGGAAAACAAGTCACTCGGTAACATAAATCCCATGGTGCTCGTTTTCAGATACACAACAGTCAGCTTTTCAATAAAATGAAGGAATTTGACAGTGGAACGATTTAGAAAGTTTGTGTGACTTTTATTTGTGACTCACTCACTCGGGTGTTCTGTAAATGTCTGCTGGAGGTTTAGTGATCGGGATATAATCTACCTGCGTTTTCCTGAGCCTGTGCTCGGTGTGTTGGGAGGTTTGGCCCTGGTTGGAGTATCTTGTGTCCCAGGGATGGGCAGTAACCCGCTGATTGAAGCTGCAGTCGCCGCTTTCTGCTGGCAGCGGGTGATTGGAGAGTGCGGGGCTGGAATATTGCTGCTTTTCTGCTTTTCCCTGTCTCACTCACTGTGGAGCTGAGGAAGAGGGAATAATTGATGGGTTTGTTTGAATCCAATAACTTCATAAATTTCCAGTGTGTTGGATATCAGTGCATGGTAGGATCTAAATGTTTTCTCATTATATTTGAAATTAATATTCGAAAAAAAGCCGCTTACCAGGGAGCTCACTGGATAACAGTGGAGCCGGCAAAATTTCCGGGGTCTTGGCATTCAGCTCAAGCAGGCAATGACAATCGGGAACTGAGTGACAATGAAGGCTGATGGGGAAAAAAAGGGGAAATTTCGTCCCTGGGTGGTCTCGAACCACCAACCTTTCGGTTAACAGCCGAACGCGCTGACCAATTGCGCCACAGAGACTGATGAAGACTTCAAGCAGGATATCAGTCAGTTAAATCTTCAGATTGCTGCTACCGGAATGACAATTGTCTCTACCAGTTTCACTCTTCCAAAAATAAAGAGGGGAGCATTCATTGTGGATACATGGAAACAGTCTGATCCCACCCACTGCAGAGACATCCATGTCACCGGGAACCAGCTCTCCTACAACCGGTGACGTCTCCCTTCGAGCCTTTGCGTTCCTTGACTGTTACCAAGTATTCTGATTGTCCCGAAGCCGAAATTAGGTTTGAATTCCTGATGTGCAGTAACGAGAATCCTTTCAATGTCTCTGATCAGTTAATTTCACTGAGAACATCAGAGTCAATGTTCCTGTGTCTTAAAGAAGAGAAAGGTGCCTTGACTGTCTCTGCTCAGTCCGACAGTTCAACCTTCATTCTCCTCTGATTCCGGTTCCCAAAGAGTTTCTAAAGATTCACAAAGCTGGAGACTGGGTTTTCTGTTTTGGTTCCTTCTCCATTTTCCCACCTGCTAACTGATAATATTTTCCAAAATCTCATCTCAATCCTCGATGCAAGACGCATCATTTCCAGGGTTGAGGAAATTCAGTTTTGTGGAGAGATTATAGAGACCGGGATTGTTCTCTTTAGAGCAAAGAAGTTTAAGTGGAGATTTCATTGAGCTGTTCAAAATGAGGTGGGTGGGGGCAGTGGGGACGGGCGGCTTGATGGTGCAGATAGGGAGAAACTGTTTCCACTGACGGGGGTCAGTAACCACAGGATTGGGATTTAAAGATAGTTAAGGAAAGACAGACTTGCATTTATACAGCGCTTTTCCTGACCAACGGTGTCTGAAACCACTTTCAAGACAATTAAGCACTTTTTGAAATAAAAACAGAAAATGCTTGAGAAACTCAGCAGGTTTTGTTTTCCACAGACGCTGTCTGATCTGCTGAGTTTTACCTGCATTTAATATTTTTATTTCAGATTTCCAGTATTTTGCTTTTATTGAAGTACTTTCTGAAGGAGAGTCATTGTTTTCATGCAGGGAGCACGGCAGCCAATCGCTGCTCCTCAAACACACAAAGCCAGGGACTTGACAATGCGCAGATCTTATAAACTTAGTTGAAGGATAAACAGTGACCAGGACACATGACCGCATCCTGCTGTCTTCAACAAACTTCAATCTGCAAGTTTTGATGATGGTTCTGGCCAGTCTCTAACGAGGCAACTCTTCACATATGAGGTAAACATGATAACCACTGCACTGCAGAAACAGGGGACAGGAGAAAAGCTCAATGGGCCTCACTAAAATGTTAAGCGGTGACGTCATGCAGCAGCACTTTGAGCCTTTATTTTGAAGAAATGGAATTCAGCTGTTCTCTTTGGGAATGCTGGAGACAGACTGATCCCATAATGTCATCATCGAAAGGCACAGCTCTACAAGAGGGCCATAGTATCGATGTCAGTTTTTCACAAAGAGCTTTCGACTTAATCTCAATTTCTTTGTCTCTTTCCATAACTCTGATTTTTTTTCTCCCTTTCAAATCATTGTCCAATTCCCTTTTGAAAACTCTGAGTTAAGAACAACAATATTGAAAGAGGTGCAGGAGCTTCTGCAGTGTCCATACACAGTGTGTGAAAGTTAACAAAGATTCCCTGACTCATTGAGATGAAGGGTCGGACTCTGAATTCTTTTACAATTATTCAAATTTTAAAAATAGTTGATTTCAAATCGAATTTTCAGAAAACAAATGTCTATTCTGACCAATCATCTCCTCATTTTCCTCAGTCGATACCTTTTACCAACATTTCACTGAATAAACAGGCACAGTCACCACAGGAAAAAAACACATTATTTGAAACATTGAAATAATGAAGTTAATAGTGGAGATGATTTCTGTATGTTACAAATTGCAGGATGATCTGATTAACTGGCGGAGCTGGTTCGAGTTTCCCAATGACCTATTACTGCTCCTTTGCTTCTGTTCTATTTCGATGATAATATCAGTGAAGGGAATTATGAGCAGCTATATGCAACGTGATAGTGTGGCCGAGCGGTTTAAGTCGCTGGATCTAAGGCTCCCGTATCTATAGAACCGTGGGGTCGAGTTCCACCACTGCCAAGCGTTTAGGTGTCCTACCTTTTGGGATCTGCAGCAGCCCCTTTCAAACCAACAGATCGACAGATACCAGCTCACACTAGCGGAGTGTGCCGTCTTTTATTTTGATAGGAAGAACGAGGAGAGGCAATATAAATATCGGTTGCTGTGGGGAAAAGGAGGGATCTGGAATTACAGTAGTTGAGTTGCTCTTCTAGAGAGTCGGCATGTAAACGACATGGTGAATAACAGTCTGATGTAGCCGCCTGTGATTTTATACAAACATCATTAATGCAAATCTGGGGCTTGGATTCGTGACTGAGTGGTTAAGGTGAGAGGTTTCGAATGCACTGGGAGCTCCACAGGTAGGCTGGGATCCTGTTAATTACGCTCCTTATCATTCCTGAATTTTACAGTGTACCTGCACAATTAATTGTCGGAATAAGTTGAATAAAACCATCTAAAACCTCCAGCGTTCTCTAATTTCTATTCATCTGCAAACGTTCACAAAAGTTGCAGCGAGAAATGGAACAAAAACGAAACCAGGTTAGTGTCAGGCTTGATTTCTGGGTGTTTGTACCTCCTTCGAGACAATCCCATGCCCTTTGTCACTCTCGGTGTATATGTCTGTGTTTGTTCCTCTGTGTGTGTCAAGGTGGTTCAGTTCCCCAAGGGCATGTACACATTTTTACCATCACAAACTTCATTCACATTAGTTTCAAATTTCACAGAGAAAAATATCAGGATGGAAGATGCAGGAGGAGTTTGCAATGTTTGGAAGGAGGTGCAGCTAAAAGGGGGAAGATTCAGGGAAAAGTTTTCTTCTCACTTAACACGAGATTTGGAACAAGATCTGAGAGATATTTGTGTCGGTGTAAACAGTAAAGCCTCCCTTATTCCCGCTATATTTTGCCTTGCACGAACATCTCTCTGGATAGGGTTTTGCAACCTATCATAAACCTTCTCTCATTCCCTATCTTCACCTCTATATTTGTTCTCGATCTGTTGCATGGGTGATATTTCCAGCTCTGAGACAGAACTCCAGCTCTCACTCCATTGATTCTGGCAGAGATGAGCGTCTTCTGTTTTTCATCAAGAAACAACTCAGACTCATTTTAACAGTTTGCACGAAGTCAATAAATCTCCATTCCCTGACTAGGAATCAAACCTGGACCACAGCAGTGAAAGTACTGAATCCTGACCACTAGACCACCAAGAAAGCTGCTTACATGCTTCACAAGTGGCTTATCTATGCTACCTGTGTCTTTTATATTTGTTTCAGACCTTATTCACCAGAGACACGTTTCATAAGAACATAAGGACATTAGAAATTGGAGCAGGAGTCGGACATTCGGCCCCTCCAGCCTACCCCGCTATTCAATAAGATCATGGCTACTCTGCCCCAGATCTCAACTCATCTTTCCTGCCAGCTCCTCATAGCCCTCAATCCCCGATATTTCAAAAATCTGTCTACTCCTCTTTAAATACTCTCAGTGAGCTAGCCTCCACAACTGTCTTGGGTAGAGAATTCCAAACATACACTACCCTCTGGGAGAAGAAATTCCTTCGCATCTCAGTTTTAAATGAGTGCCCTCCGATTCTGTAACTATGTCCCCTCGCTGGAGGTTCCCCCATTAGTGGAAGCATCTTTTCAACATCTACCCTGTCAACCTCCTCAGAATCTTGCACGTTTTAATAAGATCAACCCTCAGTATTCTAAACTCTAATGAATAAAGTCTTCACTTGCTTCACAGTTCTTGATTAGTCAACTCCTTCATCCCAGGAATCAGGCTAGTGAATCTCTTTTGAACTGCCTGCAATGCCAATATATGCTTCCTTAAATATGGGGACCAAAACTGTACACAGGACTCCAGGTGCGGCCTCACCAACACCCTGTACAGCTGTAACAAGACTTCCCGATTTTTAAACTCCAACCACGAGCAAAACAGGCCAAAATTCCATTTGCCTTCTTAATGACTTGCTGCACCTGCATGCCAAGTTTTTGTGGTTCATGCATATGAACACCAGATCCCTCTGTGCTGCACTTTTTTGGAGTCTCCTTCCATTTAAATAATATTCTGCCTTTCAATTCTTCCTAACAATGTGTATGATCTCAAACTTTCCTACATTACATTCCATCTGCCAACTTTTGCCCACTGACTCAACTTATCTATATCCCCTTGAAGATTCTTCAAGTCCTCATCACAACCTGACCTCCCACCTATTTTTATATCGTCAGAAAATTTGGATACAGTACACTCTGCCCCCTCCTCCATGTCATTAGTATAGAAAGTAAATAATTGAGTCTCTGAGACTGATCCTTGTGGCACTCCAGCAGTTACGTCTTTCCAATCTAAATAATCCCGACTGTCTGTCTTCTGTGTGTTAAATTGGGCTCTTCAAATTGCAGGGCTCGTGTAGGGTAATAGGGATCATGGTCTCTCACACGCGGAAATTTTCCCCGAAACATTGCAGAGTTTGTGTAGAGTAACAGGGATCATGGTCTCTCACCACAGAAGGTTCCCCGTGCGAAAATGGGGTGGAAGTATTAACAGAATTAAGTGTGAGGAAAGATTGCATCGTTCCTGTTTGTTGTTAAATAGTAACTGGATGCATCATCTCAAAACAAAGTGACATTTATACTTCTCCAGGTTTTGAATAATATTCTGAAAAGTGCATGGCTCGGCAAAAAGAGAGAAAGATGGGGACGGATTTGCTGTAAGGCTGTTCGCACATGTGTGAGGTGTTGAATGAATTGCTTATGTGCTGTGCCATTTGATGATTCTAATGTTCGATCAATTTCTCTACCGCATGGCTCAGGTTCTCAATCGAATTGTACTTACACAAAACAAGGTTCGGAACTGCAATAAGACAGCAAAGTTTAATATTCTAGGTCGTTCTGCAAGGAGTTGCGTGTAGTTTTTGTAGTCCAATGTTATCACATTTGCTTTACATGGGGAAGATTCTCTGGTTCAAAACCCTGTGCAGAGAAGTAGAACTGGCAACATTTATGGAAACATTTCTTGATAACCCAATTCTGTGCGACAATGAATGTTGATGGGAGGAAAAAACATTGGAACCTTCGTCCCTGAGAACCACCAAACTTTCAGTTAGTCGAACACGCTGATCAGTTGTGCTGTAGGGACGGATGTAACTTTCCACGTTCTTTGCACAAGTGCAGCCGAGTCTCTTTGAACATCAGCACATCTTTCTCACCTTTTCAAACGTGTTCTGCTTTGTTGTTATTTAAAAATTACTACGACTGACTGAGTTACTTCAGTCTTTGCAACATTTTTCTCCAACTCCCATCTCGTTGTCCAGTCGCTTCTTATATATTACAAAAACATAAATTCCCGGAAAATCTCAACAGGTCTCACAGACTCGGTGGAGAGGGAAACAGTGTTAACGTTTCGAGTCCATATAACTCTTCTTCAGAGATGAAGAAAATTAAAATTGTTTGAATTCTCCTGTTTAAGCGGGGCGGGACGGGTAGAGCAGGTGATTCTGGATAGAAGGTAAGTGATAGGTGGGGGCTAAGGAGAGACTGACAAAGATTCGCTGGACACAAGACAAAGGGAGTGTTAATTGTAGTGGTAATGGCTGAAGAAGGTGCTGATAGTGACATAAAGGTAAGAAAGCAGGATATGTGAATAGCAGAACAAGGTTCATCGCTCTGTGAAAAAAAACAACATGGAATGAGTAACAGACGGCCCTTTTGGGGGTGGGATGTGGGAGGGGGAGATAGTTGGGGAAAAAAGATAGAAAAGGGGATAATAATAGGGTGTGGGTGAAATAATGAATAAATGAATGAAAAATAAGTTAATAAAATACTTTTTTATAAAGAGATTTTAAAAAGGGTGAAAATGAAGGAGAGAGTTCATGATCTGAAGCTGCTGAATTTCATGTTACGTCCGGAAGACTATAAAGTGCCTGGTCGGAAGATGAGGTGCTGTTCCTCGAGTTTGCGCTGAGCTTCACTGGAACAATGCAGCAAGCCAAGGACAGACATGTGCGCATGACAGCAGGGTGGAGTGTTGAAATGGCAAATGACAGGGTGGTCTGGGTCATGCTTACAGACAGACTGAAGATGTTCCACAAAGAGGTCGGCCAGTCTGCGTTTGGTCTCTGCAATGTATGGGATACCGCATTAGGAGCAGTGAATGCAATGGACCAAATTGGAGGTGCACATGAAGCGCTGCTTCACCTGAAAGGAATGTTTGGGCCCTTGGAAGATGAGGAGAGAGGCCCCTAAAGGGCCATCTGTCATTGCTCTATGTTGTTCTTTCACAGAGTGCTGATCCTTGTTCTGCTATTCACACACTCTGCTTTCTTACCTTTAAGCAACTATCAGCACCATTTTTAGCCCTTACTGCTACCATTAACACTCCCTTTGTCTTGTGCACATAATATCTTTGCCAATTCCTCCTGACCTCCCCACCTGCTCCACCCCACCACCTCGTAAATAGTATAAAAACAGTGAACATTTCTGCTTCTCTTTAGCTCTGAAGAAGATCACATGGACTCGATACGTTGACTCTGTTTCTCTCTCCACAGATGCTGTTGGATGCTGAGTTTTTACTTCAGATTTCCAGAATCCACAGTACTTTAACTTAAAAGCAAAATGCTTCATTGCAGTACTTTGCTTTTTCTTCTTATATATTGTTCTGCGGTTTTTCAGCTTTGTATTCTCAGCTAAAGGTTAATGGTGGGCTCTAATGAAGGTCAAACTCACAAACCCTGGTTTACAAGAGCAGTGCTCCAACCACTGAGTTATGGAGCCACCAGCTAACAAGACCACACGGGAAAGTCGACCATATTCAATAGACTGAGGTAGATGGCAAGTCCCAGGTGGGTGACATTTGAGAGATGTGAAAATATCTGAGATGGAGAACAGGAAGTTAAAAGATGCGACATGAAAGCGGCAGAATTTGATGTGTGTCAGTTACTTTCAGTGATGAATTTCTGCCGTGTGTCGCCTTGTCAGTTTCACAGGAGCCGCAGGGATGAGGTTGGCGGCACCTGGTTAAAATGAGGAAGAATGTGAACTGCAGTCAGCAGGATTCAAACCTTCAGGGGGAGAACCCAATGGATTTCTAATCCGTCACCTTAAACATTCAGCTCGACTAACAGCTGCTCGCGAGCTCAAATGTGTCCTTATCAAATCAGAGGTGACTGCAAAATAAGTCAATCGGCCCGTCGTGTCTGTGCTGCCTGTCTGGAAGAGCAGCTCTACCGATTCCACACACCCGCCTTTACCCCCACAACAATTTATATTTGTATTGCCTCTCCGTGCTTTTCCAAACAAAATAAAGGACCACAACCCGCCCTGTATTAAACTAGATCCCCCTCTTGTTCTCCGAAAGGGAATTCCTAAAGTGCGCAAAAGTGGGAATGTGACACAAACTGTGGCAGCGCTGGGATTAGGATCAACTCCTCGAGGGACTGGAAGGAACCCAAGTCCAAATCTCCATGTCACTGGGTCAGGGAAACTGTGCATGGATTCTGCAGAAACTCCTTCTTCAAAAGTGAATTAGACAGTTACTTGAAATAGAGAAATTGAGGCTTATGGAAAGAGAGAAGAATATTGAGACTAATTGATTGCTCTTTTAAAAAGAAGCTGCGATGATCTAATGACTCTCCAACACGCTGTGCCATTTGATGATGACATTGTTGATCAGTCTGTCTCCAGCATTCCTGATGAGAACAGCCGAATTCCATTTCATCAAAACATGGACCCAAAGTGCTGCTGCGGAACTGCATTTTATCAGGTGCACTTGACTAACTTGGTGTTAAGTTTCTGTAGTGTAGTGGTTATCACATTCGCCTTATATGCAAAAGGTCCCCGGTTCAAAACCGTGCAGGAACATTATTGGAACTTGTTCAATTAGGGGAGAGGGAAAGTTGCTTTGTTCCCGGCTTGTTGTTGAATATTAGCTGAATGCAGAATCTCACATTCGTATTATACTTACTCTTCGTCTTTTAAGAAAGTGGACACTCAGCAAAGTGAGGATATCCTTCAACTGGCAGCCGGTGAGTGGAGAATATTCAAAACGAATATTCTATAAAAACATATCTGTTGGAACTCGCTGTGTAACAGGAGAGTTGGCGATTTCTGTCCTCTTTTGTCGCTTAAGGACCCAATGACAACGCGGGGCTGTGTGACAATGAATACTGCTCCAGCAAACAGCAATCGCTGTTGTCAATGGCTGAAGAAGTCGTTTGTGTTTGACATAAACGTGTCATTTTGTGGGAGAAAAGTGCCTCTAGTGAAAGAGATGTGAAATGAAAATAAAATGCACAGGTAGCATGGATAAGCCGGGCTGTGAAGTTGCAAGGCTGGGGGTCAAGTGGTTAGGATTTGGCGCTTAATAATGTCATGTGAATGATTAAAATAAATGTGCATTACTTCCTGGTTGAAAACTGAAAACGCATATCAGCTCCGCCTGAATCATTGGAGTGAGAGCTGGAGTTTGGCATCAGAGCCGGAAATGTCACCCGTGCACCAGATCGAGAACAAAAACAGAGGTGAAGATTGGAAATCAGAGAAGGGCTGTGATAGGCTGAAAAGCAATGACCATAGAAATGGTGGTGCATGGGAAAATGTAGAGATGACAGTGGAGATTGTATTGTTTGCAATGACACAAATAATTCCCAGACCTGTTTCCAAATCTCGTGCTAAATGAGAAGGAAATTTCCCACTGAATTTACCCAATCCCATGATCTTAAAGGAGCAGAACACAAGGGAAGAAGGTGGATTTTGCTGGAAAGGGTTGTAAGATGATGGAATGACTGTGAAGGCAGCAGCAGTGAGGATGGAAATGAAATAATTATAGAAAATTACAGCACAGAAAGAGGCCATTCGGCCCGGCGCGCTGTTTTGAAAGAGCAGTTGTGATTGGTTGATCAGTGATATTTGTCCCAGTTTGAACAGCAGGAAGAAAAACCTGTCCCATTCCCACCCACATTTTGCACTATCATCCCTTTAGTCTGTTTCTGTCTCATGCCTTGTAACCTATCACAGTCCTTCCCTTTTGTCCTTTCACTCCCCTCCCTCCCGCCTCCGGACTTGTTTTCCACCTGTTACATCTCTGGCTTTTCCAGCTCTGATGAAAGATCATCCAGCTGGAAGATTATCTCTGTTTCTCACTCCACAGACGCTGCCAGACCTGATTGCATTCAAGAAGGAATTCCTGTTCATTGTGATAGTTCACACAACGGAAAGGAAAAGGTTTTTTCCTGTACAGGAATTAAACCTAGGCTGCAGCAGTGAAAGCACCAAATGCTCAGAATTAAATACTCTGAATTTCAATGGCGCAGAGAGCAGTTTTCACTCAGAAACTAGCAGCTGTGATATTAACAAAGCAGGATGGAGAAAGACTCAGTTTCAGCGGTGACACTGCTGGAGGAATGGAGACCTGGGAATCACCCATTATAGCAGCAAAGTTTTAAAAAGGAATTACACTGAGCACAGGTCGCAAACCCCACAACCTGGCATTAAGAGTCTCAGACGCCGTCGACTGAACTCGCCAGGCATGTAAGAAGAGAAGTATTCCACATCCCAACTTCCATGGAGATCACGGCTGTTTTCGACCTCAAGCCTCAGCTTGTTCTGAATTTCAAAGGTGATCGACCTCCAAAATCCACAAGTTTGCAATACATTCCTCTCAATCATCAATAACATCATTCACACCTTCCACTTCTTAGCTGCACCTCCTTCCAAACATTGCAAACTCCTCTTCAATCTTTAATTTTGATACTTTCTCTGTAACATTTTGATATGAAACTGCACAACTAATATGACTAAAGTTTGTGAAGGTGAAAATTGTGTTCAAACCCTCGGGGAACGGAACCACATTGACACACACGGACCTTTAGACCGAGTGACAAACACCCAGAAAACAAGGATGTCACCAACTTGGCCAATTATTGTCCCATTTCAGACTGCAAATTTAGTGAATGTTTGCAGATGAACGGAAATAAGAAACACGGAAATAGTTGGATGTTTTTTATTTCATTTAACTGATCATTATTTCCGAAGGCAGTTTGCTAAAGTCAGGAGTTGATTCGGGCTGTGTCGCAGGAAGGGACGAATGACGATCAGGAGGAGGCCATTCAGCCCATTGAACCTGCTTCGCCATTCAGAAAGATCATGGCTGATCTGATTGTGGTTTCGAGGCTTTGCTGTCTCCTCAATATTTGGAAAATATTGTCAGTTGGCAGCTGCGAAAATGGAGAAAGAACCAAAACAGAAAACCCAGTCTCTAACTTTGTGAATCTTTAGAAAGTCTTTGGGAACTGGAATCCGAGGAGAATGAAAGGTGAACTGTTCGACTGACCAGAGACATACAAGGTACCTTTCCATTCTTTAAGACACTGGAACATTAACTCTGAAGTTATCAGTGAAGTTATCTGACCTGAGAGATTGAAATGATTCTCGTTACTGCACATCAGAAATTCAAACCTAATATCGGCTTCAGGGCAATCAGAATAGTTGCTAACAGTCAAGACGCCGAAAGGCTCGAAGGGAGACGGCACCGGTTGTAGGTGGGCTGGTTCCGAGTGACATGGGTGTGTCTGCAGTGGGTGGGATCAGAATGTTTCCATGTATCCACAATGAATGTCCCTCCCTTTCTTTTTGAAGAGTAAAAATGAAGAGAACAATTGTCATCCCGGTAGCAGCAATCTGAAGCTTAAACTCGCTGACACCCTGGTTTAGGAAAGCTGGCAGGTCAGCCTTATGTCAGGCGCAGTGGCGCAATTGTTTAGCATGTTCGTCTGTTAAATGAAAGGTTGGTGGTTCAAAACCACCCACGGAGGAAGATTTCCCTGTTTTCTCCCTATCAACTTTCATTGTCACACAGATCTGGGCTCTCACTGGATACTTGAGCTGCAAGGAAATATCGTGCAAACTTCACCCTTAACCAGTGTCTTCCCACACCGTTGTTTTTGTTTTTAATGTTCATTTCAAACACAATAAAAAACAATAAACGATTATGTAATTACACCTAACTCATTAGACACCTGTGAAATTACTGGATTCAAACAAACACAGCAATTATTCTCTCTTCCTCGGCTCCACAGTGAGTGAGACAGGGAAAAGCAGAAAAGTAGTAATATTCCGGCCCCCCACTCTCCAATCGCCCGCTGCCAGCTGAAAGATTTTCTCACTTTGCTGAGAGTTTATCCTGTGAAATGGCGAATAGGAAATGTAATGTGACAGAGATATTACATTCACTTAACATACAACTACAATCGCGAATGATGCAAAAGGTGCCAGCTCACTGTCAAAACAGATGCCTGTCATGCTTCATTTTAACAGGAAGAGCGAGGAGAGACAATATAAATTTATATTGCAGTGGAGAAATGCGGGGTTTTCAAATTAGCTGAATTCCTTTTGCCATCAGCCGGCATTGTCAAAATGAGCTGAATGTCATCTTCCTCTGCTGTAGATATTTATGATTTTATACCATCGACATTAACCTGTGCACAGAGCCAGTTGTCGTGGCCGATTGGTTTAGGTGATGGAGCCCAAGTCCATTGGAATTCCCCGCTTCTCATTATCCCTGGTTTAAAGTGTGTCTACAGATTTAATTATCGGTTAAATTGAATAAAATCCATCCAAACACTTGGGGGGGGGGGGGGGTGGTGTTTTATATTTCTGTTCATTCACGAAATCACTCACGAAACTTGGAACTGGAATAGAACTTGGCTTCATGCTTGCTTTCTGGATATTCGCCTCTCCTTAGAGACAAACGCTTGTCCTCTGTCACTCTCGGTGCATATGATTGTGCATGTTCCTCTGTGTGTGTCAATGTGAGTCAGTTCCCCGAGGGGCGAACACATTTTTATCATCGCTAACTTTATTTAAATTAGTCATGCAACTTCATGTTAAAATGTTAGCGAAAAATATCAGGATGAAAAATAAAAGAGAGTTTGAAATTTTTGGAAGGAGGTCGAACTAAGAAGTGGAAGATGGGTATGAGATTGAGATTGAGAGGAATGCATTGCAACCTTGGGGCTTTTGGAGGTTGACTCCCTTCTCCACTCTAAGATTCAGAACAAGCTGAGGCTCCAGGTGGAAAAAAAAAATTCTGTCGCCATATGTGTTGGGATATGAAGGATTCCTTCCCCCATTCCTGGCTAACTCAGTCAATAGAATATAAAACGCTTAATTTCAGGGTCATGTGTTGGAGCCCCATGTTGGGGGCTGTTGTCATTTACAATCTTTCTGCTTTAAAACAAACAAAAACAACCTCATTTAGTAGCAACTACAAGGCAGACATTCACCACTGGCACCAACTGACAGACATCAAATTCAAAGCACTTTCATGTAGCGTTTCTTTCTGCTCCTGTCCCTGTCTCGCCTCCAGCTTCCTCTGCACGTCCAGCTCCCAGGTCAATTAGCTGCTTGATGCAGACACAGTCAGTTTATGGGAATGAAAGACACAATACGATAGGTTTGCAGACAATAGATTGAAAGGACACCAGGATCTCACCTTCCTGATTCTCTCAGATACTGATTACAGGAATGTGCACAGTGCCGATTATCCACAGTTACACTCTCCTTCCAGTCTTGTCTACGTTAATCAGCTTTGAAATTGTTCATTTTTACACTGTATTTCAATGTGAAGAAAGCAGAGCTGTGATAAGCTAACATTGTTCAGCAGATGTATTGCAGGAAGGTGCCTAACAGGCTGATGATAACAGTGCTCTTTGGACGTGGTGAGCTCCAGTGAAGGATTGGCACCATTAATGTGTCGCTCATTTAGTCTCGTGATTAATCTCGTGCTGGAAATGACAGGAAAACTCGCTGAATTTGCTCCGTGTTTTGGTTTCAGACGAGCCGAATACAAGGTAAGAAAACGCACTTCGCTAGAGTGGGTTATAAAGTGGCAGCGTTGGTGGTGTTGGGAAACATAACATTATAGAAAATTACAGCATAGAAAGAGCCCAGTGGGCCCGGCGCGCTGCTTTCAAAGCGGAGTTGATTGATCAGAAGTGATCGTTGTGTCGGTGCAAACAGGAGACTAACATTCGTCCTTCTCCCACCCATTTTTCGCCTTGCAACCAGCCCTTCGTCCCTTCTGTTTGTTCTCGACTTGTTCGAAGTGTGACATTTCTTGCTGTGAGGATAAACTTTAACTCTCGGGGGAAGCTGTTTTCAAATAGAAAATGACCACACTCAACATAATTCCCTGACCAGGAATCGAAACCAGGTCGCAACGCTGAAAGCGCCGAATCCTAACCACTAGACAACCAGGAAATCTATTAAAACCCCTTTTTCGATTTGGCTTATCAACGCTGATTTTGCCTATTGTTTTTCAGTTCCGATCTCTTTCACCTCAAAACTGCCTCTTTCGGTTCAACACAAACGAATTCTTCAGCCAATGATAACAACGGTTGCTGTGAGCTGGAACATGAAATTGGCAATGAGGTGAAATAGTCCCACAAGCTGCACATGCGTAACTTTCAATTTCCAAACCCTCCATCCTCTTCGCTGTGGGCCAATGGAAGCACCGATCCCCAGTCATGAGACATCAGGGAAAGTACCAAAAACGTTTGACATTCAGAAGCTACTTTCGACTTTTTTTTTCATTCCCGATCTTTTCGCCAGAGAGAACTTTCTCCGACTAATTGGTCTGTTTAGGTTGAACACAAAAGACTTCTTTAGCCAATGAGAAGAACCAATGTTGCTAGCTGGAACATGAAATCGATACTTTCCTCCTGTAAGACAGCTCTAGAAGCCTCCCCCTTTCACCGAGCTTTTAATCATCTGACCGAATATGAGTCTCAGTGTCACACATTGTTATATAATGTTCACTGGGGACGCCTTGTGACGTTTCAACAGATTAAATGCACTTTATCAATATAAGTTATTATATGCAGAAACATTATCAAAACTTGCCCTTTTAAGTGAGAGGAAAGCTGCCTTGTTCCTGTTTGTTGTTGGATATTAACTGAGGGCAGTATCTTACAAGCGTCTTAGATTCGCTCTTCACCATTTCACAGAATAAACACTCAGGAAAGTGAGTGTATCTGTTTGCTGGCAGCGGGTGATTGGAGAGTGCGGGGCCGGAATATTGCTGCTTTTCTGCTTTTCCTCGTCTCACTCACTGCGGAGCTGAGGAAGAGAGAATCATTAACGGGTCTATTTGAGTCCAATAACTTCATAGATTTGTAGGTACCTGGTTGGTCAGTTGTTAAATTATATTTTAAATTTATATTCAGATAAAAAAAATCACTGCTGTTGGAACCCGCTGGGCAACAGG